>NC_059336.1:48320504-48621843 GCF_018350155.1 Leopardus geoffroyi
TATCATTTCACACCAGGAGAAAAGTTCTCATATGTTGGCAACAGTACCTGTCTTGCTAACTTCCAAGTGGCTGCCATACTACACCTACCTCCTTGATGCTCCATTAGGATTTTAGTCAACATTGCTATTTCTTAGTATAAAGCCCCCCTTTCCCTGAGAAAATGCACAAAAGCAGAGAAGAGAGTGAATCCAAAAGGAAAGGGTGATGGGGACCTTATGCCCAGGGCTCAGAACTCAAGCAGGAGCAGAAACAGGAAGGCCAGTTTAGAGGCTCCTGCAGTGACCCAGTGAAAGCTGGGGGCACAAGGAGGTAGTGAGGGGGCGGGGACTTGGGAGCTTAGAGGACAACACTGTAGAAATCGCCCACAGACTGGATGTGGAGAAAAAGAGGATGCCTGTGGTTCGGAGGGGGAATATCACAGTGGGGGGTGGGGGGGATCGGAATCCTGTCTCAGACACACTGGACTGGCAGTGATGGTTGGCAGACAGGAGGATACAGGGATCTGAGGTGTGGAGGGAGGTCTGGGCTGCAGACAGACTTGTGAGCCACTGGCAGTCTGTAAAGCAGTGACGATGAGTGCAGAGAGAGCACCAAGAGAGCAATGTGGAGTGAGAGAAGACAAGGAGTTAGCCCCAGGGTGCCCCACACTAGAGTATGGGGAGAAGAGGAGGCACCATCAGTCACCTGTTCCAGAAGCAGAGAGACGGCATGAAATAAAAGAGGAAGAGGGATGCCCGTCTGATGCTGCATGGGGCTCAGGGAGTGCCCTGACCATTCAGATAGGACAGAACTGTAACCCCAAGAGCATGCCAGGTGCTCATCAGCCTGACAGGAACCACTGGCCTCCACTGCCGCTTTTCTTTCTCACTCACACCTCTGGTTTCCCACAGTACTCAGGACGGTGTTACATAACCATGTGTCTCCAGTCTGAGCTGACGGAGTCTCGGGATCTGACAAATGTCTTCCCCTTGCCAAGGTGCCCTGAGCCCTGCAGGTGATCCTGTGACTGAGAAGACAGGGTGATAAAGGATGAAGCCCTGTGCTGGGGCCGGCTTTGCATCAGCTCTGCTGGATCCCATCCGAGTGGTTCCAGGCAGCTCAGTCCTTTCGAGCCCTAACTTCCACATCCATAAAGGGGCCTCTGTGCTATAAGAGCTAAAAAGTGGTAAAATTTCACAGCATGCAAGCAATGACAGAGCCTGGGAAACAGTGGTGCTCAGTGTTTCCTCTTCTCTTCTTTTGCTGCTATAAACCACAGCTCAGAAAACCAGCCCCATGTGAAACAGAGGTATGGCTAGGCCAGTGTTCAGTTCCCTTCTTCCTCCAGGTCAGGGCCTAAATTATAAAGGTGAGCACACCCCTGCAGTCCCAAAGCTTCCTTCCTGAAGCCCAAAGGAAGACTTCTGGAAACACCACCATCCTGACACAAATCACCCGGAGCAGAGAGAGCGGGCAGGCTTGGTAAATCTTACCCAGCTCTCAGGTGTCAGGCACTTCCCTGAAGAGAAGCCTATCCAGACCTTAGCCTGCCAGGTCCCCCATCTCTACAATGAAGCAGTCTCAATAGTTCTGCATCACTCAGCTCCACTGGAAGGGGCAGGGCTCCCTGAGTCATGTTGTCTACCTGCCTCACACCCACCTGTGGAGGAACACTGCCCTAGCTCACCTTCTCGATGTCCACGAGTTCAGTCTCATAGATCTCTGCAATGGTGATGTGGTGCTTGGCTGCAATCGTAAACCTTCCCTGCGGGAAAAACAAAAAACACAGTCCCATTCTGCTTTCACCTTTTTGAAAGCCAAACACTTTGGGAAGCAAAAAACAACAACAAAAGTACAACTGTAAGCCATCTCCAGGACTCCACCCCACAGCCGCTCACGCAAGGCAGGGTCTTACCATGTCTGTGTAAATGTCGATGGCTGCATTTAAGCAGTTGATAGCCTCTGAAGCGAAGGCATTTAAGAAAAACAATGAAAAATCCATTCAGTCAAAGAGGGTTCTGGGGAGCCTATCTTCTTGGCTGTTACTAGAATGTTAAGGAGGTTGCACTTGGGGTGGAGGGTACGCAGGTGAGTTAGTGAAAAGCAAGCAGAAATCACACAAGGCCAGACCCCACAGTATGCTCAGTCCCCATCAGGTTCAGTGCCAAGTAGGGAACTGTAGCTGGGGGGGTGGACTGGCTCAGTTGTCTCAGCCAGACAGTGAGGACCCAGCCAGGGTGAAGCCCGCATTAAAGAGCAGACAAAGCCATGGGGGCTGTCATCAACACTGATCAGCTCTAGCTGCTAAAACATAAGTGTAAATGCATTCTTCACTGATATCATGTATATATGTGATTTCTGGAAGACAGTCCTTCACAAGAAAGATCACTTCAATAGACTCAACTCTTCATGCAGCCAATATCAAAAGCACTTTGAAAATACCTGTTCACATAACTCTTAGGTGAAGTCAGCATTTTGTACAATGTTAAAAGATGCTAACTTTTGGGGTATGAAAAAGAAATCTAGTAAGTGATACTGCTGATAAATTCTATTAATTTTCTAAAACACTGAGCCAACAAATTTCCCGTCACAAAGTGGTGGTGTTTATAATGCTAGCATACAGATGACAGCTCCAAGTTTATTGTTCTTGCTTTAAAGGAGGTAAGCAAAGAGAAAAGGCCTGACTAAAAAGTAGAAAGGTAACACAGAGTAACAAAATTAAAAGCAATTTCTTCCCAAGCTATGTAAGAAATGTGAATTGTTACACCTTTAAAAATATAGAAAAGTAAGCTACCCACAATGCCACTCAAACCCACTGCTAGTATTTTGATGTACTTTTCCTTCCAGTGTTTTCTGGATGCATTTCCATGTGCACAAATTTTTTAATAAATGTGAGACCTCAATTCTTGTGTGGTTCTTTGGTTACCATGTGGACATTTACCAGGTCATTGGAGATGCTCTGAATCCAGGGACTTTAATGCCTGCATCATATCCTGGAATACTGATGCATTATAATTTTATTATTCCACCCTTGTTGTTCATTTAGGCCGTGTCCAGTTTTTCACGTTCAGAAACAGAATGTAATTAATCTTTACACAAAAGCCCTTGAAGTATCTTAGTTCTCAATGATACATTCATAAAAGCTGAGATTTCTGTGCTAAAGTGCACTGCTAAAAGAAAAATACGGAGGCTCCACAGCCACCAGTGCATGTGCCACAGGGAAGACGTTAATGCTTTTAATTGCTAAGTGTATACTCTTAACTAAAAAAGAAATAACATTTGTAAACTTTTGCCATTTTAAATACCCAAGTTCATTATTTCTTCAAAACCAGTACTTGAAAAACCAGTACTTTTAAAGAAGTCAGATGAATACTGTGTGAATAAGTTGTTTTTAACTATCAGATATTACAATCTCCCATTAACTGGATCTTAAAATGTACCAGGTATTTAGGAGTGAGGGACCATTACTTTTATTTAATGAGTAATATATATTCATAAAATTAAGATAATAATAAGATGTAGATAAAATTAAAGCTAATTTCCAAAACATTCTCCAAAATGTACCGTGAATGGAGTTTAAGAAAATAGGTATTATGACAAATTGAACATAATTTCTCCTTGTAAAAGCTCAAAGTGATTATAGAAAAAACCCTGAAGGTACTAAAATCTCTATTATCCCAAAGCACAAACATTTCTTTTTTACAGGACTCAAAGGTCCAGCAGCGTAACCTGAGAGAAGGCCCCCAACATTGATCCGATGGCCCTGGGTACGCAGAGGTGGAGGCATGTCTTACCTTGAGGGTCTGCCTTTTTGTAAGCATTCCCAGCATCCACAAAGCTGGTGGCAGAATCATGCTTGCTCTGAAGCTGCATGTGGAGCTTGGCTGCCTGACAAAATGCATTTCCTGCAGCTGAGGAAGACAAGTCACTACAATTAATCACAGAGGAGCAAGTGTCCCCAGAGTGGCCCATGCTCTAAGTGCTGCACCTACTCCTAGAAAAGTTCCATGTCACTGAAAAGAAGCGTTGCAGTCAGAAGGATGTGTAAATGTGATCAAGTGCCTCTCAGGTGTGTATAAAAAAACAGAAACAAGTTCAACCAATGACAAAAGCCTCTCTCAGCCCCAGAAGACCTCCCAAGTGGCACCTGGGTGATGGGCCTCCATTTAGTACCAAAGCCAGTCATGTTCAACTCTGTCCCCCAGCATATACTAAACAGTGACTGGGGCTTCAAGCCACACATGTTTAAAGAAAGCTAAAACACTGAGGTCAAGGACACTTATTTGCTCATCTTTCTATCTCATAGTGTCCACTGGCCTTGGCTGTCATCACTGAAGAAACTGCTAATGGAAGCTCCTTGAACAAAGTAAGTATCTCAAGAGTGAATGTTAGGTCCACAATTTCAAAACTCAAAGTTTCTTCTTAAATTATAACAAAATCTGACTGAACTTTATATGAGGTTTAACCTGACTTTAACTCCCACTTAGTGTGGACAACTTGCACATTCCCTGCAGGTTTGGTTATACAGTGGGATTGGTTACAAGGTGCTGCCGAGGTTTCTGTTGGGACGAGGTACAGTGTAAAGATTTATGCACTTAAATTTTTCAGAAAAGGTTTTGATCAGGGACTGTAGACTCTAGAGGGGCGGAAAAGAATGAGGAAAGGAATCCACAGCAGAGCAGTCATGTGAACAAGGAACAAATGTTTGAAGGCAAGAAAAGGCTGGGAACAGAGGCTGGTGACAAGTCCATGCTGCCTGCAGGAGGGATAAATGTAGTGGGCAGGAGAGATGAAGGCTGAAGATGCCATTGGTCCAGTTCTGGGAGGCTTTAAATGTCAGCATGAGGAACCTGGACAAGGATAAACCCCCACTGTCATGAGGTTCTTGGCTCAGAGAGAACTACCACAGACTGGAAAACATGAGGCCCGTGGAGAACACAGCTCAGTAAGGTGTGGAATAGGGAAGTCAGCACTAATAGGAATGGAGGGGAAAGAATTCCCTCTACAAGGAAAAACATGATGAAGAACATCATGAGACCTTTTAGTACTTAAAAAAATATATTATTTGTAGCCATTTCAAAAACATTCAGAGAAGTACAGAAAATTGTGGGAGACACCAAAATACCCACTGCTGGTACTAAGAAATAAAGCATTCAATTCAACTAAAGCTTTGGCTGTCATCCCTTGTCCTGACCCCTCTTCCAGAGGTAACCACACAATTCCTACTCAGGTTTTTGCACTTCCACCAGAGGGAAAAGTAGCAGTACATACTCCTGATCCAGCCTGCCCAGGTTCAATTCTGGCTCTGTGTAAGACAAAAAGAGTGCCCAGGCAGTTTTGAAAATACTCAGCCATTACATGGCACAGGGGCTGAGCAATTAGGATGCTGGCCCCCAGCTGGAGCTGGGACTGGAGAGCCCCCACCTACCAGGCTTTAACTCTTACACTGTGGATTATGGGGTCGGGGGTCCCGGAGAAGGGGTCAAGGCTGATGCTGCCAGGGGAGTGCCTCGGTAGCGGCTAACTGAATGGCAGCCTTGATGGGCTCTGCCTCAGGAGAGTACAGTTACAACATGGACCTCCCAATTACAGTGCTTCACTGTACTGGCTGGCTCCAGTTTTTCACATGCTGGCCACTCTCATTAGTACATGCAAATCTATCCTTAGACCACACCCTTACACCATGCAAGAGATACACATATGAGACAATACTCCTTTCTCCTCCACTGTTTTTAATACATTATAATTCAGGTGTAATGCATTTTGGAAATACACCCTTTTAACCTAAAACTAAACCTATAAAAGAATTTTACAGTCAGAAAGGGCTTTCACATTCATATATTTCTACAGCAATTTCTTCATTGAAATGCTTTTAAAGTGTCAGCCTTAATGGGTTGATTTGAACACACTATACATACACCCTAACCTTAGACAATGTTCTATGTCAGTTATATCTCAATAAAGCTAGGGAAAAAGCAGATGGGGAAATGGACTTGCAGAGTGTAAGGGTCCTACTTTAGATCAAGCAGCAGCTACAGGCCAGGGCTAGACAACAATGTCCCTGCTCCAGGTGAAGGTTGTCTCTATTTTCACTAAAGAAATACCCTATCACAGAGACAACAAGCCCTCTTTGTGCACAAGGGTAGGGGATGAATTTGTTTCCCAAATCAGTGTTATAAAGGGTTATCCCCTTTCAGACCAATAAAATAATTCCACTGATTTTGTTATGTGTAATTTCACTGGATAGAAAGCATTATGTTAAAAAGTGATAGTAAATCTGTTGGGGTTTATAAAAATAACACCTTGGCTGTCACATTTCTCAATGGAACCTCAATCAGCTACCACAGAGCTGTTCTCACAGTAAGAAATTCTCAACCAATGTGTAAGTAAAGAAAAATAGGCTTTGTTCACTTAGATCAAAGTTCTTTTCTCCCACACCATGGTGGCCACACCAGTTATTCAGCACACACACGTCTCAGCCAACAGGAGGAAATGCAGACAGTTATTTCCTCCTTCAAGATGATTTTAAAGTTATTTGCCTGAAAAGCGAAACAAAAACTTTATACATACCACTCCAATTTTTTGCCATCTTGAACATATTTGCAGCTCTGGTATACATTTCACAAGCCTCTTCTATTTTTGTGTTTCCTCTGAGAAAAATTTAAAAATGAGGTTAAGTTTTACTGTAGCAACCATCCACATCTCCAATTCACCCTCCCTTAAATAATAAGCATTTAATGAATGCTTACTATGTGCCAGCCAAGTATTCTAGAATTTTAACAGGTGCTCAAATGGTACGCTCATATTATCCCTATTTTCCAAATCAGGAAACGGAGGCACAAAAGTAACTAACGCAAGGTCACACAACAAGAATGTCACAGAACTGAGACTCAAATACATATCTGGCTGATCTCAGAGCCTACAACCTTAACCAGAGTCCTTTTCATGCATGGAAATTGTAGTTTTGGATGAAGTGGAGAAATAAGAAGTATATTATTCAAATGGGATTAAATTTGAAGGATACATTTTTTACCCTGTTAATTTGGAAGAGTTTAGCACTATGCTTATTCAAAAACAAGCAAACAAAACAACAACAACAACAACAACAACAACAACAACAACAACAACAAGTTGAAGCCGGAGCATAAAAGAAAGTGTCATGTTGTTTGACTGCTATATTATCAGCTCTGGCAGGGAATGTTCCTTTCTCCAACATAGAAGGGGCCTCAGGGTCCAGCTGCTCACCCCATGTGTAAATGTATTTTACAACATCCTGAGAGGAAGAAACTCTATTGCTACTGGAATACATACTGTTCCGGAAAGTTCTTCAGTAGACAGCTGATTCCACTCAGGGAAAGCTCTAGCTGCTCATTTTTTCTCACATAAGGCAAAACTAATCCTCTGTAACTTGCACCAGGGTTTTCTAATTCAACCTTGTTCTTAGCTAAACTAAGGACCCTCTATAAATGATGTCTCTACCTCGTCTATCTACATTGAAAACATAAATAACCAGAGAATGAAGACAAAGCACTCTGTGTGAGTGGTTTAGGACATAAGGACTAGGAGACAGGGGAGGTCAAGGCTGACCCTTAGAGAGTGGCACAATCTAAACAAGAGTGAGCACATACGCATACGCCAGAAACTTGAACAGTCTCTGTGCTTCCACAGAAGGACACAGACAGCTCTGTGTCAATACGTGTCCCAGAGCAGTACACTAAGGCCCAAGTGTGACTCACACCTTAGGCAGTAACTACTAACTGTCTTAACCCAGTCTAGTTCTTTAACTTCTTTGGGCCTCCATTGTTGCATGTGTAAACAGTGGATAATATGATCTATAGTTGTGGGTTATTATCTTTTTTTAATTTTTAATGTTTATTTTTGAGAGAGAGAGAGAGAGAGAGAGAGAGAACAAGCATGAGTGGGGTAGGGGCAGAGAGAGGTAGGGAGACACAGAATCTGAAGCAGGCTCCAGGCTCTGAGCTGTAAGCAAAGAGCCTGATGGGGGGCTTGAACCCATGAGACGTGAGATCATGACCTGAGCCGAAGTTGGACGCTTAAACAACTGAGCCACCCGGACGCTATAATACTTGTGGGTTATTATAAAGATCAAAAGAAAAAATCCATGTATAGTTGCCCTTGCAGGGTCTGACCCAGAGTAGGTACTCAATCAGGATGATTATTGTAACTAGATTGATGTACTGAAGGCATAAAAACTTTTGGGAATATTTGTACAAATAAGGGATCTGTCTTGATAAGGGACTTGTATCTGAAATATGTAAACAACACAACTCAAAAATAAAAAAGACTAGTAACTCAATTAAAAAATAGGTGAAGAATCTATTAGACATTTCTTCAAAGACGACACACAAATAACCAATAAGCACACGAAAAGATGCTCAACATCATTAGCCATCAGGGAAATGCAAGTCAAAACGACAAATGAGATCCCACTTCACACCCACTAGGATGACTAGAATCAAAAGACAGATAAGAATAAATGTTAGGATGTGTAGAAACTGGACCCTCCTATACAGCTGGTACAAATATAACATGGCACAGCCACTGTTAATTTGGCAGTTTCTCGAAAGGTTAAACATAGTTACTGTATGAGACAGCAACTCTGCTCCTTGGTATACACCCAAGAGAAATAAAAACACTATGTCCACACAAAAACTTGTATACAAACATAAATGCTCACGGCAGCATTATTCGTAACTGCCAAACAGTGGAAACAACCTAAATGTCCATCTACTGAAGAAAAGATAAATAAAATGTGGTCTATACATGGAATGGATATTGGACAATAAAAAGGAATGAAGTACTGATATATCAATAAACCTTGAAAACATCATGCTAAGTGAGAGAAGCCAGTCACGCATGAGCATATTGTAGGATATCTAGGATAGGCAAATCTATAGAGACAGTAAACAGGTTGCCTACAGTGTTGGAGAAAAAGGAGGAGGGGCAAGGAGGATAGAGTTTTTTTTTTTTTTTTTTGTGGCGGTGATGATATTCTAAAATGTACTGTTAGGATAGTTACACAGCTATCTGGACACTTTAAACGGGTGAATCACATGGTATGTGAATTATATTTAAAGTTGCACCACTCCCTTCCCCCAACAAAAAAAGGAAAAAACAAACAAACAAAAAAAACTTTGGCAGCTATGTCACACAGCAAATGACAGGATGGTGACAAGCCACACCAAAAATGTGGTGTCAGAATAAGCAAAGCTTTCCTTTAATCACACCCTCATGTTCCTTTTTCTCAACTTCAAATCTGCATATTAAAAAAAACCAATTAGCTAATTATCCTAATGGAAAATTCCTAACCTAAGTTTTCAATCTTTAGCCATAGCTCCTTGGAGTTAACAAAGACTTACCACTTTCTTGTCTTATTTTTCTAAAGCATACCAGGAATCTTGCACTGTAATTATAGTTCAATCATTCTTATTAAAGGTTTTCAAATAAAACCAGCTTAATTAAAATGTACTTTATCCTATTATTTTCAGAGACAGATTCAGCTAGGAATAATAGAACGCCTACATTATGCTAGGGTTTATGCTGGATATTTCCACATATGTTATGTCATTTTCTTTATTACAACCACCATTAAAGATGCTAACTCCATTTGACAGAAGAGAAAATTGTACCTGGAGGTCAATGGCTGGCCCAAGGTCATCCAGCTAAAGTCAGTGGTGGAGCTGACACCTGATGTCAAATTCAGTGATCATTATATAAATAATGAATGTATTTTTTTTATGAAGACTTAAGACCCTCACCTCTTCTAAAACAAAATCACAAGAAGTATACTCATTTTCAAAGCACCAGAGAAACTCACTTGTCATAAACACAACATAACTTTAAGAATTCATGAAAAATGTACTTCTGAAATCACTCCAAATGCCTACTGTGTTCTATGCATGTGAAAGTTAAATTTTATAAGTTTTAAGGACAAACATTCAGAATTCACATTCAAATAATTCAAATGATTGTTATCCTAGGCCTCTATAAATGAGGTATAAGATCCTTGAAAAGAGAAACAAGTTTCTATGAGAGGATCTACATTATGAAGTGATATAATTTAAGTACATGGCACTGAACTGACAAGAAGAAAAGCTAACTTGAGACAAACTTAACTATTTTTGGAGATTATCCTATCCTGAATTTGAAGAAGAAAATGCTTTCTCTACCATGAAAGAAAACAGTGACTAGCCTGGATAAGAACCACTACCACCACTACCATTCCCTCCACCACTATCATCTATCACCTTCACCACCTCCACCACCATCATCACTATTACCAACACCTCCACTACCATCACCACCACCATTACCAACACCTCCATCACCACCACCACCACCACCTACAGCATCATCAATCACCTTCACCACCTCCACCACCATCATCACCATTACCAACACCTCCACTACCATCACCACCACCATTACCAACACCTCCATCACCACCACCACCTACACCATCATCAATCACCTTCACCACCTCTACCTTCACCACTATCATTACCAACACCTCTACCACCACCACCACCACCTTCATCATCATCACCACCACCACCACTTCTACCACCACCACCATCACCTCCATCCTCTCCACCGTGCAGCCCCAGCTGATCCCACCACCCCTCAATTCTACGAGCAAGGCTGACTCCCTCCTCTTCTTGATTATGCTTATTCAGGAGACATTCACTGAGATCAGTAAATGTCAGAAAGGCTAAGAAAAGAATGTTCTTGCCCAAGAGGAGATCAGAATGCTGAAGAAACAATATTTAACTTCAGGGCTGGAAAAGATCTGAGAGTACTCATCCCACCTTCCATGTTCCACTGAAGAGATGTGGTCAGAGCCATGACATGTCCCACTGGTGAACTGCAGAGCAGCAATCCCATCCTGTCTGTTCCCATTCAGATGCTGGGGAGGTGGGAGGAGAGGGAGAAGAAGCCAGACTGGGAAATTACATTCCATTATTTCAAAGAGCTCCAATAATATCTACATGCAGACAAATCACTGATCTTTTAAAAACCAATTAATCCTCGAATAATCTAAAGTCTTGATTTTTCCTCATCCTGAGTAAGAACTATTTCAGAGCACTACAAAACACTGGCAACTATAATACATCCTCTTCTAAGACTGTGGGTGGGAAGAGGGGGACGTTAAAGTAGAATCATGAGGACTAATGGCACACACATCCTGAGACCTACCCGAAAGCAAAGTAGGCAACTGCTGAGGTACAAATAAAGCTGCTTCTAAAATCACAAAATACCTGGGGCGCCTGGGTGGCGCAGTCGGTTAAGCGTCCGACTTCAGCCAGGTCACGATCTTGCGGTCCGTGAGTTCGAGCCCCGCGTCAGGCTCTGGGCTGATGGCTCAGAGCCTGGAGCCTGTTTCCGATTCTGTGTCTCCCTCTCTCTCTGCCCCTCCCCCGTTCATGCTCTGTCTCTCTCTGTCCCAAAAATAAATAAACGTTGATAAAATCACAAAATACCTGAGTAAAAGTATCATAAAAGGTGATAACTGACAGTGCTGTGATAATGTGAAAGCAGAATTAGAGACAAAATCTAATCCTATCATCAGAGTATGCTGAAGGGATGTCAAACTACACCAAAGGACTACAAACAGGGAGAAGCCCCACAAACAGGACAGCTCCTTCACTATGAGCAACATTACTTTAGCCTATAGGCTGACTGAGGACAGACACTACCACAGGGCTTGGCACACAGGCCTCAATAATAATGCTGACTTCTCAGAGTCTGGATGGAAGAAACTATCCATAGTACAGTTTTTTGATAGTGTTCCCATATATCATTCGAAACAATAAGCAAATACAGAAAGCATCCAGAAAAGGAGAGGAAAATTAGGAATCTGTTTAAAATATCTCTACCATTAATAGAAACACTGTTTCTCTACTCACAACACTTCTGACATCAAACCTGCAGCATTTTCCACACCAAGCAATTTTCTAGTTCTCTGCAGCCACCAGCTGGGTGTCCTACAATTCAATTCAATTGTGACACTACCCGGTCAGTGCAGACCCCACAGGTTAAGGGCCTAGTCCCACAAGACTGCCCCCACTTCAGACACCAATCTCAAGCAGTGAGTCCTCAAAGTACTCATATCTCTAACTTGGCTACAAATCAGGGGTTCCCACAACCCCCTCTTCAATCTGATTAATTTGGTAGAACTCACAGAACGCAGGGAAACTATTTATGATCACAAATGATGTAACTCAGAAGCAGCTAAACGGAAGAGATGTATCCAGGGAGGTATATAGGCAGGGAGTGCAAGGGGCATCCACACCAGCTCCAGGGGCGCCACATGCTCACCACCTCCACGTGCTCACCACCTCAGAAGTTTTCCAAACCCATCATTTAGAGTTCTGTTAAGGTTCCATACACAGGCATGACTGATCACTGGCCACTGGTGATTAACTCAGTCCCCAACCCCTCTCCCCTCCTGGGAGGCTTAGGGGTGAGGCCGAAAGTTCCAACCCTCTAACCATATGGTTGGCTCCTCTGACAACCAGCCCCCATCCTGAAGCCAACTGGGAACCCACCAACCGTCACCTCATTAGCATACACTATAGTGTGGCTGAAAGGGGCTTATTATCATACAGGAAATGCTTCTCTCACCCTCACCACTCAGGATCCCACAAGGGCTTTACTGTGTCAGGAACCAGGGATGAAGAACAAATATATACTTCCTATTATATCACAACATCACAGCCACATAGAACTATTTATTCTATTTTTACCTTCCATAAGCAACTTATTTTCATCTGCACTTCATTTCTATAATCTCTAGATTCTAAAAACTTGTTTTCCTAGATAAACATAACCCTTTCAAAATTAATTAACTGCTAAGTTTAATATATTTCTAAACAGTCCAACTTCTTTCATGCGATGCAGAGAGTAGAGGTCTGCAGCAGGGAGAAGCTCTTCATCAAGCTACCTTGAACTCTTATACCAAAAATGTCTATAAAACCATTAGATCAAGGTCATTTGTTTTTTCACAAACAGTAATAGGAGGAATAGTGACAAGGACACAGTTTTGGACAAAGTCAGACTATAGGAACACTGTCATTTATTAGATAGATCCTGCCAGCACAGAGCAGGCAGCCCCTCCAGGGCCTCAGAGAAATTCCACCAGAGCAGCCAGCAGAAGCTGGGCATGAGGACCACATCATCAACACTGATGCAGCCTCAGTGCCCTGTCTTGGCCTCTGGATTCCATTTTCTGAGAACTTTTCACTTTAAAAATAATCATAGATTCTTAGACACAGAAAACAATCTGAGACATTTAAGGAATGTCTGACAAAAGTGTCATTTCCTGAAATGAAGTTTGTGAGAACATGTAGAGCAAAGAAAGTTGGTTTTGATTTTGGTAACAGTCCCAGTGCCTGGACTTGGTATGGAGAGTCACCTTTCTTACAGAGGAGAGAATGTATATTTGGACCTATTAATAAAACAAATCAAGATACTTAAATATACAAGAAAACGAACAACAGTAATTATTGGATAAACTCAGAAATGACATGCACAACATGACTTGCCATGAGAAGTTTTTACATTTAATCTCAATCTTTATAAAAATTCAATCTTCAAACTGAATCTCAATCTGGAAGAAACACTGATGAGACCTGTAAATTCTACAGAATCGTGGTTAGTGACTAAATACCAACTTGTCCTAACATCCTCCAAACCCAGACACATCAACAAGGAGCAGATACAACCACCTGTAATCCGTGCCAACAGCAAAATTAGGAGAGAGAATTCAACAAGATGAAGAAATAATAGACTGGAGAAATAAAAACCCCCAACTAGCAGAGCCAGTGACACTGCTCCTGCTGGACGACAGGAGGAAATGCATGGACATGAGGGGATGAGGCAGGGTCCAGCAGCAAGGAAGGGCTGCACAAGAGTGAGGGAACATGGAAGCCAGGTGGAGACCTAGAGGGCTGAAGCACTGGGCCTGGGGAACTAGAGGGGAACTTGGCTAGAGGTGGCCCTGCTTCTGGGGGAGGCAGGGGCAGATCTATGGAAGCTTAGTCGTGAAGGGAAAGACAGCAAGTGGTGGAAGATAAGAGTCTTAGAAAACAAAGGGGTGTCACAGCACTGGGAGTCACACCAAGCCCCTACTCACCCCTCCCTTATACTTGTCATCAAAAAAAGTCCTTAATGGTATCAACAGAAGAGAGCGTTCAAATTAAGAAACCCGTGAAACCACCCAAATCCCTCATCTTTCATCACAGAAACACATTTTGTTATGAGACCAAGAAACTCCAACACTAAACAAAAAAGGTAAGCAGCATCCATACAAAGCTACAATGTTCCAAGTATAAAAACTCTGCAGCTGACAAAAATGTTCCCCCCAAACTACCCCAAGGCAAACAATCCCATATAACTTAAATATTATTAAACAATCATTTATAGGTATGAAACTATACCACAGTTCAGAAACTCAAAACTCAGAATGCAAGAGCATTCAGGGGAACAGAATATGCCACCTCAAAATAAACTACTTTGGCATAAGGAAAATGAGAATGGAGGAAAATGAGAATAGCAGATACAGAAAGACACTTTCTCAGAGCTTCCCCTATTTGACTAAATGCAGAATCTTCTAAGAAATGGGGACTGCCATAAATCCCCTCTCCTGGAAAAGTTTTATGGTTGTGAAGCAGATGGAAAGTTGATACGGAGATGGGCTTGCACAAACAAACCTCACTCCTTTGTTCCCCAGTCTGCTGCTTCTTGGAAGCCTAAAACCTTTTGTCCTAACACTTCTCTACAAATGCACTGTTCTTTAAGATGCTATAAGCCCAAGTTCCAATCACCCCTTTGAGTTACCCATCACTGTACATGTTCAATACACTATTTATTCTTGTTAGTCTATATTCTGTCTAATTTGTAGAGCCCCAGCTGGAGAACCCAGGGGAGTAGAGAAAAAAGGTGAAGTTCTTCCTTCCTTACATGCACAAAAAAATAAGACTATGAACTCGTTTCAAATTCTAGAAATTCTAGAAGGAAAGAAAGAAAAAGACCAAATCATCTCAGAAATAAAATCTTGGCTAGAACACACCTACAGGGAGAACAGATTCTACTGACACTGAGGAGAAAAATAAAAACACCCACGAGAATGGAAATGAAACAAGGGAGGGAAAAGGATCTAAGAAAAAGTGATAGAGAGGATAAGCAAAGAGCCAATATCCATGTAACTGGAGTCCCTGAAAAGGGAAGTAAAATATATCAAAACATTGAAACAATACTTAAAACTACACTTTCAGAAAATTTTATGGAAACAAAAGAAGAACTGAATCAAAATACCAAAAGGGCCTACCACGTACTGGGAAAACGGACTCAGAATGGTCTACTGTAAAACACATATAATAAAACTATTATATTTTATAAAGAAAAGCTCCAGGCTTCCAGGCAAAGTCACTTACAAAATTAAGAAAATCAGGTTAACTTCAACCAGATGTCAACAGCAACATACAAAGCAAGACAACATACAAAGCAAAACAATAGGGAACATTTCTGAATAAGCTCAAGGGAAAAACAGTGTGAGCCAAATATTACACAACCAGCCAAGCCAACCATTAAATACCAGCAATAGAAGCAAGAACTTAAGGAATATCGCACTGGCTTCCATCTATGAGATAACTAGGGAACATAAGTAAAAATGCTGATGGTGGTGCCACGGAATATGTTTTATTATAGATCTAAGACAAAAAACAAACAAAAAGAGACAGAATCTGTTCCCAAAACAGATCTTCCCAACATCTGTTCCCCAAAAGTACAAATAACTGAACCCTGTCCTCCCATACACATATCACTGGACAAAGGGGAAAATTTAGAACAGGCTCAGTGATTGGCACATAGGTAATGGGTGTCTTTCACAGCAAACAAATTCTAGATGCCTACTGGAGCTAAGGGTACTAAAAAAGGTTACCAGTAGAACAAAAATACAAAATTTCCTAAATAAAAAGCAAAGAAAAGAGATCACACGAAGACTGCAAATAAAACATTACACATAATAAATAGAACAAAGCAGGATGACAGAATTAAAAACCAATCATATACCAGTCATACCAATAATATAAATGGACTGAAGATATTTAGATTTTCTCAGAAAACAAAAGCCAATACAATATTGTGTGCTCAGTACAAGAAATACAACTAAAATAAAGCTATTCTGAAAGGTTTAAGAATAAAGACATGGTCAAAAGGATACCACATACATCAACCAACTTTGATTTGATTTGTTCCAACAACAAATAACCGCCCAATCTCCAAAAGCTTCTTTCTCACTCACTTTACCTGTTATTGCAGGCTGATGGTGCTGGTTCTTTCTCCATGTGTCATGTCTCTCTATTCTGAATGCAGCCCTCTCTCTAGTGTACTCTTATGACAGAGAAAAACCACAGCAGGAGCAAGGGATAGCCCCTGCAGCTTCCACTTGGGTAGAGTGCGCACCCCCTTGCACTTGCTCCCCCAGTCAAAGTCAGCCAAGGGCCAGGATAGACTCAATGGGGAGGGGAAGTGCACTTTGCCCAGAGCCCAGCAGCACAGGTCACACGGCAGCAGGCAGAATGTACAATCCTCTTACATAATACAGTCCTAAAAGCAGGCAAACGCAAATAAGAAAGCAAGGACTGCTACTCCAGTATCAAACAAGGCAGAATTTGAGCTCAAAAACATCAAAAGAAAGAAAGAAATTCACTTCTTAATGCTAAAGATACAATTCATAATGAAATTATAGTAGTTGTGAACATCTATATACCAAAACATAGTAGACACCTTTATAAAGCAGAAACTACAAGACAAGAGATGCAAGAAGACAGAAACACACTTATAAGAGGAGACATGACTATACCCATTAGTCCAAAGCAAGTCAAGGGGACAAAAAATAAACACAAATGTGAAAGGCCTTGACAACATAATCAATGCCTACATTTTCAGGATCTCTATCAAGTCATACACTCTGAGGAGAACATCCACCTTCTTTGCAAGTGTGCACGGGCCATTCATAAACACCAATCATATATCAGGTGGGGAAGAAAACCTCAGTAAGTTCTCTGATTATAATGAAATAAAACCAGAAATAAAAAATCAGGCTGCCTGGGTGGCTCAGTCAGTTGAGTGTCTAACTTCGGCTCAGGTCATGATTTCATGGTTCCTCAGTTCGAGCCCCACATTGGGCTAGCTGCTGTCAGTGTAGAGCTTGCTTCGGATCCTCTGTTCCCCTTTTTCTCTGCCCCTCCCCAGTTTGTGCTCTCTCTCTCAAAAATAAATAAACATTAAAAAAATAAAAAAATAAAAATCACATACAAGAAAAAAGCACCTTCATCTGGAACACAACCTGCAAACAACTCTTGGGTCAAAGGGGAAACGAATTACAATAAAAAACACTATATACCAGGATCTGGGGGATACAATTAAAACATTAACACAATTTTAAAGGAAAATTCATACATCAATATTTGGATCCACATAACTAAAATAATGGAAATACTGAAATATTCCATCCTCCATTTTCCCCAAAGGAGCCAGAGGGCAAAAGAAAAGAGAGCAACAGAGGTAAATAAAGCAGAAAACAGGAAACTAATAATACCTCTGAGTCAAAATATTAGCTGTTAGGAGAAAAAGGATCAAAAGAATCAAGAGAGAAGGGGAAACACACAAACACAAAAGTGACAGAGGAAAACAACTACTGAAATAAAGAACATTCAAAAAAGTCCGGATTTCACTAGAAAAGGGTTCCAAGACCAGAGCACCGGGTGAAAGGAAAATGTCTATATTCTCATGAAGCACTTGTCACATCAATACTTCAACTTGATGGACCATCCACAAATGAATTGCAAAGACAATAATTCAAAAGAAAATATTTAAAAACAGAATCTAATAGCACATTAAAAAATAACACATTATAATCCATAGGAATTCAAGGAACGCCCCAATAGTTCAATATGAGGCTATCCAATCATTAACATATTAGTAACTAAGGAGAAAAATCATGTTTGTCTCCACACATATTAAAGAGACATTCAAAATATAACTCTTCTTGGGTGCTGGGTCCCCTTCTGCCTCTTCTAAACAAACACACCTCACAGGGCTCATGAGAATGAGAGAATATACGGTGAGCACTGCAAAAACTGCAAAAATGCAAACAGAATAAGGCCAATCTAGAAAGAGTTTGCCATTTGATACATAAACTGTAACTTGGCACTAATATTAGAAAACCAAATGTTCATAAATTAACAGTAATATAGCTCCATGCAGCTTAATAAGCATTCTAATACCTCAGTCAATCCTTACAATTCCGAAAAGCAGATTCTTTCCCTTTGCCCATTTGAAAGCTGAGAAAAACAAACTCCAAGAATGATTTACTGGGCTAGGGGTCACCACACTAATAGAGAGAGACTGAACCTAGGTTTGGTCTTCCTATATGTAATAATATAGGATACATTATTATAGCTTGTATATATGTTATAATTACCCAATATGTAGGTCTGTTTTTTATATTCTAACATAATAAATTTATAAGAAATGTACATATATATTTCATATACTATACTACTTGTCTCTAAGTAAATCAGAGCTTAATGATTTTTCTTTTTTTAACGTTCAATCTGCACTTGAGTATCTATTGTAACTGAGGGGGTCCTAAATGCTTTACAAATGCTATCATATGTCCTCACCATATTTTGGCAAAACTTAAACACAATCTCTGTAGAAATAAAGCTGAGTGAAGAATACTGAAAATTTATGGCCTACAATGTTTAAGAAATATTCCCAATTTTCAAAAACAGCTAGGAAATTATAGACTCATAATTGTTTCAAGATAACCCAGTAGGATCTTTCATTAAATTTACTTTGACACTGCCAAATTTATGGCTCTTTACAAGCTTTATGACCGGGCAGCATTCAAAAGCAGGAGAAGGCAGTATTAACCATGCAGAACATCTTCTGACTGTCATTCTTAAGCAGCCATTCCCTTTCATGTGTACTGTGCTGGCTAGCCCCCACCTGGCCTCCTACAAACAAGATGGAGAAGACAGCAAGAGATGCCTTAGCAACTCCAAACTTTACTTTACTGTCATACTCAGGCCAGTTTAAGATCTCACTTGCAGCTCTTTAAGATTTTACATTTGAATTTGAAATTAACTACAAAATTTAATAGCTCACTCCTGGGAACAAACAAATTGAAAACACTACTCTTTTGGTGGTAGTTTTGCTATACTGTGCTAAGCCCTTCAGAAAGAGTAAGTTTTAATTCAATTCCACAACTACAAAAACACACTACTGTCTAAATGGCAGTCAAGAAGAAAAGGAGAACACCAATAAGGGGTATTTTGTGATGGTTACACCCCTTAGTGGCTTAGGAACATCTTGCAGACTAGCATGGGACTTGTGCCTTGTACACAGAATACATGACTGATCTTTTCTCGGGAATATACAATGTATATTTTCATGAAATCTTACTGAAAGCAACAAAAAAGGAAGAGCCATAGTATAGTAGTGACAATACAGTATTGCCACAAAACGAGTGTGGGTGCTGGATAAACATGGAGTGAAGGAGATGAGCTCCTAATACATTTTAATCTGCAGTTAGGATAATGAGAATGAGTCCATGTAAAATATGCTGCAATAGGCTGAGCACCTTCTAATTCTAATGGCTGCCATGTCATCAAAACAGCATCATCTGTCGCCTTTAAAAGCACGAACCGGTCGGCTCTTAAATATATGGCTCAAATGATACTGATACTGATGATACATCGGTATGTGAGTTTTGTTAATTCAGGAGTCTGACATGGAGGTGGACTACACTGTGGTTTCAAGAAAGAATAACAAGTAGATGGGAAAATTCTGTATCAAAAGAAGGGTGACAGGGTAGACTACCAGGTAACCCAGTCTAGAAGGATGAGGACAGGTACAGATGATGCCAGACATAATAGAAGATTCTAAACATCTAAAATTGATACAGGGGCGCCTGGGTGGCGCAGTCGGTTAAGCGTCCGACTTCAGCCAGGTCACGATCTCGCGGTCCGTGAGTTCGAGCCCCGCGTCGGGCTCTGGGCTGATGGCTCAGAGCCTGGAGCCTGTTTCCGATTCTGTGTTTCCCTCTCTCTCTGCCCCTCCCCCGTTCATGCTGTGTCTCTCTCTGTCCCAAAAATAAATAAACGTTGAAAAAAAAATTAAAAAAAAAATAAAATTGATACAGAATCGGTCTTCCCACAGTAACTGACAGAGAAACTAGGGCTGGTTTTTAGCTTCAAGTAATTATATACTATTAAAACTCAGAGAACTGAGCACTCTTCTTCCCCAAGATTTCCTGGAACCAAGTATCACTGAAAATAACACAATTACTCCCCATAGGATAAATAACACATAGTACAAAGCCCTTTCAAATCTTTCATTAAAGGACCAAAGATCCAGTCCTAAAGGTCTTTGGCTCTGAAATCCTGTCAAAGTCACTTAATCTGTCTGGCCCTCTACTTCATTGGTAAATATCAGATGACAATTTTGGCAAGTATGCTAATTAATATCCTAGTCACCTTCTCCAATGGTTCTAAATGTTTTACATGCATAAACTCACTGAACCCTCACTATTAGATGTACTATTATTACCCCTTTTTACAGCAGACGAAACTGGGGCACGGAGAGGCTAAGTAACTTGCCCCCCATCCAAAAGCCTGCCATATCCAGGCCAGACCTGGGACGCAATGACTTTTATGCAGTTTAAAGACAACAGTCTTCCTATAAGGCCTGTCAATGAAATAGGTGATCAACAATCAAGGAGAGAAAAGATGTTTGTTTACAAACAAAAGCCTTTTCAAAATCCTTTTAGGATTATTGGCTCAAGACTTGGCCTAGCTTCATCAAAACAATAACGCAACACCACTTCACAAAAAGGAGGGTTCCCTTGAGACAAGTATCAAGTGCTGTAATGTTCTCCTCTGCCAATTATAGATTCTCTTCCAGGGAAACACATCCTGACTTGAATATGCTGTGACATTAAGATCACCTCCAGGCAGGAGGTGCTAGGACATTAAATTCTATTCAAATATATTTTAAATGCTTTGTGAATCACAGAAAGGCGCTATTGTTTGGTGTTAGCATCAAGCATGAGAGAATGCTCCTTATAAATCATAACTTTTAAAGGGGAACAAAGTTACAATTCACTGCTATGTTCCAAACTACACATCACAGGAGAATTTAGAAACCAGCTAGGATAAATGCCCTTCCCAAGGTTCTTGAAGTTAGGAACCTTTACTTTTACGCATCTTTGCTTCCTGTACTACTGTGCACTGCATGAAAGCTGCATCTAAGCATTTCCTGGAGATGTATCCACAATGGTAAAGTATTATATTATAATCAAGAGAATGAAGATGGCAAAACAAGCAGATTCCAAACTGAATTTAGTACATAAAATAAAACTGTTGAATAATGTAACAATTAAGTATTGGTCCTTCTCAAAAATAAAAATATGTTCTTGCTGTCGGCAAAGGATCTTCACTTTCAAAAAGAAAAACACCACCACCACCACCACCACCACCACCACCACCACCACCAGGAAATTTCAGCCTCTCTAATCCTAAACAGCTGAATCATTCACATATTCAACCACCCAGAACGGTCAGTACAGGCTCTGCTTTTTGGGAAGTCCGAATTTAAAACCTTACCCCAGGAGAACAGAAAATTACAGAAAATTAACGGGATTCCCAAAAGACGCCTACTTAGGAGCTGCGTTTATCCTTAATCAAACAGGAGGCCCTGGCAAACCCATCAATCTCTGGTGAAGTAAAAATACTATACTGAGAAAACGTATTCCTTCTCCAACGAACGTTTATTAAATGCCTACTTGGCGCAAGGCAAAGGAGCACCCCATCTCTGGAACCGGGGCGCCGCGCCAGTCTGCTCTTGCTCGGGGCCCACCGCCCAGCCAGATGCCCCCAGATGCGCGGGCCAGGCGCCGGGGCAGGGGTCCCCGGACCGCCCCTCCGGCTCCTCCTGGGGTCGTCTCTGGCCAACACAAGTCTCTGAGAGATGCGGGTTCAGCCGTGGGGAAGAGAACAAACCTGTCCTGCCGCGGCGGTGACGGCCCTCCTCCAAAAGAGGCCACGGGACCCCCGCAACAACGCAGGGACAGCGCCGGGCCGGAGGGGGCGTGGAGGGGTGGGGGGGCCCTCTGGGGACCCCAGGGGATATCTGGAGGGTGCGCTGCGGCTGACGGACCGCGAGAGACTGTAGAGGTTCTGGGGAGCGTGTGAGGGAGAGGTCTGGGGGCTTTAGGGGATGGGGGACACGCAGGGGTGCTGAGATCCCCTGGGGCGTTCTTGGGAGAGGGGTCCCTGGGAGGCTCTAAGACTTAGGAGCTCTCTGGAGGATGTATGGGAAATGAGGGCCGCTGGGCGTTCCAGAGGTGGAGGGGGGATTCAACAGGGCGCGCATGGGGGTCGGGCAGCTAGGGAGAGGGCCTGGGAAGGAAACCCCTTCAGGGCACGCGCGGTCTAGCGCTCACCCAAACAGCCCTCGGAGGAAGGAGTGGGAGGCCTTGACTCTCTTCTCCGCCTCCGCCATCAGCTGCACCGCCTCACGCTCCTTCCCCGCGCTGTCCATGTCGCCTGCTATCGCCGCCACAACCGCCTAACCTGGCTCGGATGCGCCTTCCGCGCCTTCACCCTCCTCTCGCAGCAGCGGATCGCGCAGGCATGGCGCGCAAGGCCTATCGGGACTTGTAGTCCAAGGCTGGTCACTGGCGGCGGAGATGCGCGAGGCCTCAACTACAATTCCCAGAAGGCCTCTGAGCCGGGCCGGGTGGAGATCTGAGCTAGCGGACTAGCGGCGCCCGGGATTTCGAGATGGGGGGCGTGACTCTCTGTATGGGTCTTAGTCCAAGGTGAACTTTAATCTTTCAAGTATACGGGGAAATGGAAAATGCCCCGTGGCTTTCCAGTAAGGATAACCTCAAACATGCAGCCTCACGTTGGTTCAGGAATCCCTGCTCACCACGACTGATAACCTGGCAATGGGATGGTTGAGCAAACGGAGGATAACAGATTGGAACGTTCAACCTACGCGCAAATTTTGCAAAAGGGAATGTAACGCAGCCACCAAAAGCAATTTCATTAACCATGTGATGCCTATCCACCCACCCACCCGCCAGCAACAGCTGGCAGAGAGAGCCATTTTTATCTCCAGAGCAAGGCGTTTAAGAATGTAATCATTTTCCCCAATATAAATTCAGAATTATTTTTCAGTCTCCCCATATTTCAGCCTTATGTTGGCCCTCTCCTCCTTGGTTATAAATGAGTTGCATTTATGCTATATATGTGTAATCCACTCTTTTAATTGACTGAATTATTTTCTATGGATGGGAGGCTTTGAACTTTCGTATCCTCTACGTGGTGCTGGCCATAGGGGGTGAGTCTTCTGGAGCACAATTCTGCCTGCCAGGAAGACTATCCATAGATAGATGCTATCGTGTGCCAACAATTTCCAGGCCTGTCCGGGAGGGAGGTGTTTTTTTGTTTGTTTGTTTGTTTTGTTTTGTTTTGTTTTTTTTGCTTTTGTTTTTGTTTTTTTAAATACAAAGTCTAGACCATTTATTTGGCAATGCTAAAGCAGAGGTGGTGAAGCAAATATGAAAATCACTGCCAAATGAGAACTTGTGACAACATTAAACTATTAATAAATACACTGTGGGCACTGGAACACAATATGTATCTAAGAAAATGAAGTCTATCTTTAGAGAGCAAGACAACAAGGGTGAAACTCCTTGAAAGGTAACTAAAGCATAGATCGCAGAGTTCATACATTGAAGGTGCTCTAGAATCACTCTATCAGATCTTCAAGCAGGGTTTACTTACTATTACTACATGCAATACTCTAACTTCGAAATCCCAATTTGTGTGCTTTTGAAGCAGTATTGGAGAAGAAGGAGGCAGGAAATTAGAGGTGGCAGTAAATGCAGGAGTAATGAGAAAAACTGCAAAACTGGAAATAAGCACTTGCAAAGCAGAGCAGTCCACAGGGATTTTCACAGAGTGAGGCCAACTCAAAAGCTCTTAAGTGCGGCATCATTATGTTGAATAAAGCAGCTCCCAAAGCTGGCCCAATGCAGAAACTCCAAAGGATGTTCAAGAAATACTGATTCCTAAGCCACTGGCTTTTTCTGTTAGGATCTCCTGAAGTTGAGATCTAGGAAATGTACATTTTAAAAGGAACTCTCTGCTGCTATTGTCAAGCACACAGTTCTAGATTTTCAAATCTGTGGTCAGCTCAAAAGGAGATGGAATGGACTGCCTCCTCCAAACCAGAACATGCAGTTAAGAGTGGCAGGGCACATAGTGACATTTTTTATGTTTGGGTATTTCCTTCATTCTCTTCTTTCTGTCAGGCACATCCTTCCCCAGTCCACACCCAAGTGGCATAAAAACTTCAAGCTGTAATTGTTGTGTAGAGCACATGTTTCTTCTCCCAGAGGCTGGATTAGGGGATGTGGCAGGGCAGAGAGGCAAACCTCACAGAGTGAGGATGGCTGAGAGACAGATAAGGAATCCACCAAGCAGGAGAGAAATGGAGACCTGCTCTCATGTGGGCCAGGGAGGGCGTGAGGCCCTCAAGTAGGAGCCGTCCTAGAGTAGGTCCAAAAGACCTACACCTGTGCTGACCAGGATGATGGCCACTCACCACAAGTGGCCATTTAAATGTAAATCAAATAATATGAAATCAAATGTAAAATTTCATTCATCAGTCACACTAGCCACATTTCAACTGCTCAATGGCCACATGTAGCTAGTCAGCTACCATATTGGACTACACAGATACAGAACATTTCTATTTAAAGCATAACCTAGTGGACAACGCTGACTTAGATATACTTTGCCTTTCAGCAACTCTGGGCATTCAGAAGAAAAGATTTCAGACAGTTTCTGAGAAGATGGAGCAGGAAAGGAGAAGCTTGCACCCTGAACCAGGCAGAACCAAGCAGGATCTGTAGGTCTTCCCCTGTGATCAGGGTAGACACACAGACATTTAGACTGAATGAACACACAGGAGGTTAAATTGGAATGTCAAGTATCCCTCTATTCACCCTAGAGGTGGTCTGCAAAGGCAAGGCTGAAGCCATCTGCGAATAGCCAGCTCTAAGAGAGGCAGAGTCAGAAAATTATCTATGTGAAAAATAAGATGTGGCCATCTGCATGTGTTCACAGTAGGGGGTGCAGCATGGCTAGAGTCCTGTGTGGAGACTAGCACCAAGGGAAGGTGCAGAAGGCACAAATGCATTGTACTTCCAGGATTGCTTGGGCTGGTGTCTTCAGTGACCAGTGCAGGTGTCCAGTGCCCTGGGTGAGTATCTCCCTAGAGCTGAGTGTAGCTGGCTCCTGCTACTACTGCCCTACCCGCAGCTGAACAGCGGGTACCAGTTACTAAGTGGTACCAGTTCATTTAGTGTCACCCACCTCCCTTCCCTCTGATTCTAAAGTCTGTAGGAAACTTCTGGCCATGACTAGCATTGGGTGTTCCCATGCCTGTGGGTCCCAACTGCCAGCACCTGGAGTTCTCCTAAGTGTTCTCTTTGGCCTTCCAGTCTGCTCTGCTTGAATGCTGGAGAAGTGGGGAGGATTAATTAACTACACTAATAGGGGAATTAATGCCTCTTGGCCTTCCACGAGCAGCCCTCAATCAATGAGTGTTGGAACATTGGAAGATAATTTTCTGGCGGGACATCTCTGAGCAATGTTTCACACTGGCTTGTGTAGTTTCCCAGTGGTAATGAGCCCCACTCATTACATACAGTAGTGCTCACAGGAGAAGGTTGCTAGTTCTGTACTCTTTATTGACTTTCTTCCCTTGCCTCTCCCCATACTCCTACCAGTGCTGCCTTGTGGTGTCACCTTCCAGGAAATTGCTTCCACTGGAATCCTTGTCTCAAGGTCTACTTCTGGGAGAACATAAACTAAGACAGGGAGTGTATGCAGTGACGACCAATAGGCATAGTCTGGTGCCCATGCACAGTCGTGGTGTTCATTACAAATTCATAAATCAGCATTGTCATCTGTGGATAACTGTATACTTGGGGTTCTGGTTGCCACTTCAAACTTAGTGGTATCAAACTACAATGATCATTTATTAGTATCATCACTTGTGGTTCTGGGGGCTGACTGGGCTCAGATGGGTGGCATCTGAGACCCCATCAAGTTGGGGGTCTCTCTTTCAGGTAGTAGCTGGAGCTGGGGTCACCTCAGGGCTTTCTGCTAATGCTTGCTGCCTGGGATAGGAAGACATGAAAGACCAGAGCAGCTGAGGCTCCTGGTATTTCTCTCTGAACATTTACATGGTGTTCAGGGCTCCAAAAGTGATGGGGGGAGGGGAGCCAGGCAGCTGCTGGATTACCTTTATGACTTAATCTCTGAAGTTCCAAGGCATCATTTCTGTTTCCCTAAAGCAAATAGCTCAAGATCACCCATATTCAAGGGGAGTGTCTCTAAGGATTTGCAGATGTGTTAAACCCCCCAGAGTTACATTCAAGGGAGCCAGTCCCCACCTTTTGTCACCTTGACAAAACTGTGAAGCTACAGCCCCCAGGCTGGGGAGCAGCCCCTCACCTCCAAGGGCCTTCGAATCCCTAGAGGGTCTGCCCCATCTTCAGCTGCCTCCTCCAGTGATATCTCAGCTTCACTTCTGTCTGTAACCTAAGAGTGGCTCAGAGGCATTGGAAGGGACAAGGCCAGGGCTCCTCTAGTGTTGTCCCCTTTAGAAGACAGGTAAAAAATAATTCATTCCTGAAAGCTCTTCATCCAAAAGCATCCAAGTAATTAATTAATGAAAATAAATGTTCCCTATTCATGTTGATGAGGTTGGGTTTCTGTACTTTGTGCAGCTTTGAGGATAGAATTTAATTACTCTATTTACAGTGATTCTTTTCATTTTCCTCGTGGACTCGCAAAACCTGAGAGCAATGAATGGGAAACTTCAGGGGGATAATTTGATAAGTGTTTTTTATTATATATTTTTTAAACTTTCAAACAAACAGTAGTTAGTGTATGTATGTATGTGTGTGTTTGAGACATTTCATGCTGTGTTGAAATTGCTACAAATATTCCTGAAGACAGCTTTGTTGATATTATTTACCATTTTCTTGAGAAATTATTCCGTAAAATTTAGACCAAAGAATTAGAAAAGGCAAAATTAAATATACAAAGTATCTGTTAGAGGAAACATAGAAGATAGTAAATTAAGTTCAAGTAAATACTTCTGAAAAAAACCATTATGTCATTAATTAATGTTATTCTTTTCATTAACTGATTTGAAATTCCAGAACACATTTTGAAATTAACTGGATGTTTTTTAAAGTGGCAAATGGTGCCTGGGTGGCTCAGTAGGTTACGTGTCTGACTCTTGATCTCTGTTCAGGTCATGATCTCAGGGTTTGTGAGATCCAGCCCTGAGTTGGGCTCTGTGCTGATGGCACAGAGCCTGCTTGGGATTCTCTCTTCCTCTCTGCCCCTCCCCTGCTCGTGTGCTTCTCTCTGTAAATAAATAAATAAACTTTAAAAATGGCAAATGGATATAAAACAAAGATGCCCCAACTTTTTTATATGATAAATTCTAAGACCTTTCTCCTATAGGCTCAATATGTTTCTTCCCAGAGTTATGGTTCTGAGCTGTAGGCACAATGGCTTACAGAGAAAAATGGTTTATTTCCTGGACCATCTTGATTTCCTTTCACATTATTATTTTAATTTAATTGATTTAAACTTCTTTAATTAAAATAAATTTTAGGAGAATTCTTTTCTATTCATTTCTATTCATTTTTATGTATATGTTTCCTATCAAATCTTTATTAAACCTATAAATATGCAGATATTATCACAGTGTATATTTGTATTTTGTCTGTTTAGGAAACATAAGCATTTTCAAGATCGCTACCAGTCTTTGCAATGAATTGTTGATGGATAATAGTTCTTTGCACAAATTTTATATAACCCTTTCCTATTATGACACATTGGAGGTTCATCCTATTTGCCTATTACCAAAATAGTCGGGTTTGTCCCAAAATGAAGAAGGCGTTTCCTATCAGTGGTCACACGGTCACAAGCTTATTTAGGGTGTGGTGCTAACATCTCTTCATACTCAGTCTGAAAGAACTGAGCCTTCATAAGCCCACTCTACACTGTTGTAAATACAATACAAATGCTCTGCATTTGAAAATACAGTTAATGCTCAGCATTCGTGGATTCTATATTTGCTTTTAAATTTTAATGTTTATTTATTTACTTTTGAGAGAGAGAGAGAGTAAGAGAGAGAGAGAGAGGCTGAACAGGGGAGGGGCAGAGAGAGGGAGACACAGAATCTGAAGCCCACTTCATTGCAGAGAAGACTAGCAACTCTTCTAGAGGATTAAGATCATCTTGCAACCCTGTCAGCACAGAGCCTGATGCACGCCTCAAACCCATGAACTGTGAGATCATGACCTAAGCTGAAGTCAGATGCTTAACCAACTGAGCCACCTACACGTCCCATATGGATTCTATACTTGTGAATTTGCCTATTCGCTAAAATTTATTTGTAATCCCCAAATGAATACTATGGCATTTCTACAGTAATTTATGGACATATGCAGAGCAGTGAAAAATTGGAGTGACCTGATATACATCTTTTCAGCTTAGGCTGGACAAGGCAACATTGTCTTTTTTGTGTTTGTTTGTTTGGTTTGTTTTTGTTTTTATTTTTGGCTTTCATACTGTAATAAGTATTTTTCTCATGGTCTATTTAGTGCCATGGTTTCCATGTTTTTGTACTTTTTTGGTGGCTATGGGTGGCTATGAGTTCAATGTTAACTAGTCAAGATGTAGGTCAAATAAAGTGTCTTTAAATAGAAATACGTATAAAACAAGGTTATGTGTTAATGGGTTGGCAAAAATGTGACCAGAGACTCAAAGGAACCAAACCTGTGCTCTCCTTAGATGCAATAGTTCAGTATTTGTTAACTCAGTGTTTATGGCGAATTTATAGACCATATTTATTTTTATTGATGAAAATTAGCTGTATACTGGGAGGCTTTCTCAATAAAGAAAATGAAATGAAGCCAGATATAGAATCTCTCTTTCCCAATCCCTAAAAGGAATAGACAAAAAAAGTAAAAGACTAGCAACTCTTCTATAGGATTAAGATCATCTTGCAACCCCTCTTCTCCATCCCAGTCACTATCCTGCTTTATACTGTTCTCTGCCCCAGCATGCTGACCTACAGGGGCTCCATAAATAGGGTATTGTGTCTTCTGGTATCTTGTTGCATTAGGCCAATGAGATGCCCAGCATATGATGGAGGGCAGCAGGTGAGTGAGATCATGGCATTTGTTTCCCAGCCCTTCTGCAGCGTGGTCAGCTGAGGCTCTCTGATGTCTAGATCGCTCCCCTCATCTTCCAGCAAATGACAACCATGTGCCCTGGATTCCCTTGCACCTGCAGCACTGTAAGTACCTCCAATAAATAAACCTTCCTATAGTGAGTGTACCTCTGTTTATTGTGGGGACCCTGATTGACACACTCCCTAGCTTGTTTTATGGGGTGTAACCTTGAAACTCAAACTATAAAAGTCTCATATGAGAAAGGAAAATCTTGGGCCAGTCTTAGTCATGAACATGGATAAAAGAATTCTGAACAAGATATTAGCAAACACACCATGCATAAAAAATATTAATGGTTATGGACATAAGTGTGAAATGCTTAACTTTAAAACTTTTAGAATTTTTTGCTTTTTTTAAATTGAAGTATAGTTGACAATGTCACATGAGTTTCAGGTGAAAACTTTTAGAAGTTTTAAATGAAAATACAGGAAAGTAGCTTCATGACCTTGATTTCCTAAATGAGACATCAAAATTGCAAACCATAAGAGAAAAAAATCAATACATCCACTCCATTAAGATTAAGGATTTCTTTTCACTAACATAGCATAACTGAAATGAAAAGACAAAACCACAACCCAGAAAAAGATATTTACAGTAAATAAACCCCAAAATAATTATTACTAAGGGTAAATAAATCCTACAAATCAATGGAAGGCAAACAACCAAATAGAAAAGATGAGCAAAGGACTTGAACTTGAAGACTTGAAGGTTACAACAAAGTTTTGGCCTGCTTCAGCATTGGCCACTTGTTGTGTCAGAAGATGGCGGAGTACTCATGGAAAACAGCAGTAGAGCAGGAGACCAGAAGCTGGAGCACAACAGTCTGCAGAGTCTGCATGCCTTTTATTTGCTTTCGAAATGAGACGTGATGGTTACTTAAATGGCATAGCCTGCTAAGGAGCTGGTAAACTAATGCTGCACAAGTGAAAACAGCTGCAGAAAGGACAACAAAAGTAGGGCTCCTAGGTGGCTCAGTCAGTTAAGTGTCTGACTCTTGATCTCGGCTCAGGTCATGATCTCACAGTTCTGAGTTCAGGCCCCGTGTCAGGCTCTGCGCTGACAGTGCAGAGCTTGCTTGAGATTCTGTCTCTCCCTCTCTCTCCCTGGCTGTCCCCTGCCCATGCTCTCTCTCTCCAAATAAATAAATAAACTTAAAAATAAAAAAAAAGAAAAGAAAAAGAAATGAGACCAAAGGCTGCATGAAGGATGATGGCCTGCCAACAAACCATGCCACCCTGGGTCCCCAGGTGGAGATCCTACAGAGACAGTGAGAATGTTCTGTCTCTTGTGACATCTCTGACATTCTGAGCCTCGTGGTTTCTCAGGTTTCCTTGTCTGGAAAGAGAAAATGTACACTGAGCCTTTTGGGACAATGCCAGCTCTGAGCCATCTGTAGTACCACCTTGTCATTGTTGGCATTCTGTGCCTGCTGCTGGCCTGCTCCCCAGGACCAGCGGGCATCTCCAGCCAATATCAGCCACGTCCTTCTGCTGCAGCCCCAGGATGAGGGCTCAGGGGCTCAGGGCTGCAGTGGGGGCTGCTGCTGGTAGCCTGGGCAACGCTTCCTTGCAGCTTCCCTTGGGAGAGTACTCAAACAGGTACCCAGACGGCAGATTGCTCCTTGCTGGGATGGCTTTGAAGGGTTTCTGGTGACAGGGTGGGTCTCAAATAGATTTGCTTCTTGTCAGGGTAATATCCAGGTCAGCAGCTGGTTGAGAGCAGGACAAAGAAGAGTTTATCAAACAGTGCTTGAATGAATGAATGAATGAATGAATGAATGAAAGAAATAAGGTGGGAGAAGAACCCAATGAGATCAACCCTGCTATTTACAAGGGCATATTTGTTCTCTGAGAGTTGTCACATCATCTTCTCTCAGCCCCTATGATGTCAATGGTGACAGGGATAGAGAGAGGGCAGGAGGGGGGAGATCACAGAAAATAGCCTGGAGCCCCAGGGAAGTTCTACCTGCTGCACCTCCATGACTTCTTGGAGGAGGTTTCCCCTTCTTGAAATAGTCAACATGGCCCTGTGTGCCAGGCACTATGCCAGGCACTTCTGCACCTTTTACAATAATCCGATGTATTTACTATTATATAAATTTTACAGATGAGGAAACTGAGACTCAGAAGGTAAAGCAGCTGCCAAGCAACAGTGGAAGGGCTGCCTCACATCTGACTCTGCTCTGCATCTCTCTGACCCCTCATAGCAGCTCCAGACTCCACAGTGAGAACAGAACTGACCAGCCTGGATGTCTGGACTCAGCCTGGCTGGGTAGGGGATGGTCTACTTGGCTATCTGTCCTGGAACATGCCTGGCATCCTAGGGCATGGATTCTCACCTGCTAGATGACCTCCAGGTCCCTTCCTGCTTTGGGGAGCAGTGGCACTACACTTCAGGTTTCCAATCAGAAGCATATCATGATGAACAATGTTTTGACCAGGCTGATGAGTGGTCTATGCCAGCCCAAGGGAGTTGGGATCAAGGAGGAGCCTAAGAAGTTCATCTGGGGTGGAGGGTCAGGAATGATAAGATAAGATGGAGGAGTGGATTAAAAACCACAGCCAGGAAACTCCCCATTTCCAAACTCCTCAGCCCACACAAGCAGAACCTTACTGTCTGCAGTGATAAGACACATTCTCCCTCTATTTCCTGCTAATTTTTCCCTGGGAGCAGCCTGACAAAGAATTTCCAAGCCTGGTTGGCAATAGACAAAACCAGGAAGTTGTGCAGCTCACAAAAAACTCCCCATACATTCCCACCATGTCACCCACAAACCACACAGCTGGAGGCTGATGGAAGACAAATTCCATGCACTTGCCACTATGACTGCTCCAGCAGTGGCACTGCTACCAGGTTCATCCTGTGACTCAGAAGGCCAGGTGTTCTGGGTTCTTGGAAAGATGCTTATTCTTTCTTAAGCACCAACTACTAACAAGGTTGACTGTTTTCCTCTGGATCGTGCAGCAGCAAATGAGAAGGTGGCCTGGGCCCAGGAAGGTGGGAGGGGCTGAGGTTCAGGCCTCAATCTTCTCATACTTGCCCCTCTGTGGCTCTGGATAAGGCCAGTCTTTTCTTTGCTTTTTATACTTAATATTTTTTTTAAAAGTTTATTTGTTTATTTTGAGAGAGACAGAGACAGAGTGAGGGAGGGAAGGGCAGAGAGTGAGGGAAAGAGAGAGGATCTCAAGCAGGCTCTGTGCTGCCAGCGCAGAACCCAATGTGGGGCTCAAACTCACGTCCCTGAGATCAAGGCCTGAGCTGAGATCAAGAGTCAGGTGCTTAACTGACTGAGCCACTCGGGTGCCCCTAATGTACCTTTATTCCATGGAAAAAAATCAGGGTCCCTAGTTCCTCTTCTCCCACAGCTGTAACCAGGCAGGCTGTAACAATTTCCTATTATTTGATGAAAGTAAGTAGATTCTCTATTGTCTCCTTGTTTAGTGGACATGACCAGGCATATATAGAGCCAGGACCTCTACCTCCCCATTATTCATGGACATAATCAAGTTTCCTGTTTAATAGAAAATAGAAAATATATATATTGGTGTCTGCCTCTGGTTCTGGCACAGAACTGAAACTCTCGTAATTTCCTAAGTGGTAAGAGAACTAAGAGCATCTTTTGTTCTAATATTTGGTCTTTAACCCTGGTTCCTGGCATAGAGCTCCTGAAATTTTTGTATTTCCTAGGTGATAGGAGTGCCTTTTGTTCTAATGAGGTGACTTTAGATGGGTTCCTGGATGGAGGCTGGCCATGATACAGAACAACCCATGTTTAGAAACTTGGAATTTTTAGCCCTGTCCCCCACTCTCTTGAGAAGGGAGAAGGGCTAAAAATGGAGTCAGTGATAGATCATGCCTACATGATTAAGCCTCCATAAAATCCCTAAAATATAGGGTTTGGAGAGCTTCCAGGTTGGTCATCACACGAAGGTACCAGGAGAGTTGCCCTCAAAGATAGGGCCTGGAAGCCTTCCCAAATACCTTGCCTTATACCTTCCTTCCATCTGGATGTTCATCTATATCCTTTGTCATATCCTTTTATTTATTTATTTTTTTTCCACGTTTTTATTTATTTTTGGGACAGAGAGAGACAGAGCATGAACGGGGGAGGGGCAGAGAGAGAGGGAGACACAGAATCGGAAACAGGCTCCAGGCTCTGAGCCATCAGCCCACAGCCTGACGTGGGGCTCGAACTCACGGACCGCGAGATCGTGACCTGGCTGAAGTCGGAGGCTTAACCGACTGCGCCACCCAGGCGCCCCTGTCATATCCTTTTATAAGGTAACTGGTAAAAGTGTTTCCCTGAGTTCTATGAACCAGACTAGGAAATTAATTGAACCCAAAAGTGGGCCATGGGAACGTCAGGTTTATAGGAAGTTGGTCAGAAGCATAGCTGACAACCTGGAATTGCACCTGGCATCTGAAGGTGGTGGTGATGGTGGGGCAATCTTGTAAGACTGATCCCTTCACCTGTTTACAGGCAGAGTGGACTAGTGTTGGAGAGAATTGCTTGTTGTGGGGAAAACCCCCACATATTTGGCAGCCAGAAATGTCAGAAAGTATATTTTGCAAGATGGAAAATGATACTCATGGGAGAAAAAGACCATAGGGAAGAGCTGGCATTTTTCCCTACCCAGGTGGGAAGCTGAGTTTTTCCTTGTTACCTACTTTCCCTTTTTCATGGAAATATCTAGAAACCTTACTTTTCTCTAATTCCTTGGACATGACCAGGCTCCCTGTGTCCCCTTATTAAATAGATATAATCATTCCCTGTCATTTCTTCCTTATAGACTTTCATAGACTTAACCAGGTCACATGTTTTCCCCTTATTCCATGGACATGGCCATCTTTCCAATTTTCTTCTTATTCCTGGACATCTAGGGCTTCTATTTTCCCTTTATTCCATGGCAAAGAGTGAGACCCCCATGCCCTTCCCTGTTTCACAGACACTATTAGGCTTCTTATTTTCTTCTTCATGCATGGACATGCCAGGTTCCCTGTTTCCCTTCTTTTGCATACTCACATTCCATGGACATGGCCAGGGTCCCTATATTCCCCTCACTACATAGACATAGTCATTATCTCTATTTTTTTCTTTTTATATGGACATGATGGGGCTGCCTATTTTCCTTTCATTCCATAGATATGGCCAAGGTACTCTGCTTTTCCCCTATTCTATTGATATAACGAGGTCCCCTACTTTCCCATGTTACGGGGACATGCTCAGCACTGTATTTTCTCCTCATTGCATGGATATAATCAAGCCTAATAGTTTCCTTTTCCATGGATTTATCAGGCTCAGTGCTTTTATCTTAATTCATGAACATTTTCAGGCCCCTTATTTTCACCATATTCCATGGACATGACTAGGGTCCTCCATTTCCCCCTCACTTTATGGGCATTATACTGCTGTATTTTCTTGCGGTCTATTCTGGATATAGCCAGGCAATTTATTTACTCTTTATTCTGTGATTTTAACCAAATATCCTGCTTATCCCTTACACCACAAGCATTATTGGAATCCTATTTTCTCTTCATTCCATGGACATAACCAAAACCACCATTTCCCCCTCAATCTATGGAAATCATTTGTCCTCCTGTATTTTTCCTCTGATCCATCAATATAATGCTGGTCCCCTATCTTCATCTTATCCCATGAGTATTATCAGATCCCCTATTTTTCACTTACTCCATGGACATTAAGCATAGAATTGATGAGGCCTCCTATTTCCCTCCATTTCCATGGATGTGTTTATTTTCATTTTTCCCTTCTCCAGGGGCATCACCAGAGCCGCTGTTCTCCCTCCTTCCAGGGAAATAATCACCCCTCCTATTTTCCCTGAATCCATGATGTGGAGAGATGAATAATAACCCACTGTAAGATGTCCACATCCTAACTCCTGGAGCTTGTGAGCATTGTCTTACGTGGTAAAGAAGGACTTTACAGATGTGATTGAGTTCAAGACCTTGAGACAGATCATTCGGGATTTTTCAGGTGGGTCTTAAATGCCATCCATATTTCCTTATAAAAGGGAGGCAGACAGAAGAGAAGGAGGTCATATGCCCACAGAAGTAGAGACTGGGGTGATGTGGCCATAAGCCAAGGGATAGTAGCATCCAGTGGATTTTCCCCCAGAGCCTCTGGAGGGAGTTCAACCCAGTCAACACCTTGATTTTGGTCTAGTGAAAATGACTTCAGATTTCTGGCCTCCAGAATGGTAAGATAATACATTTCTGTGGTTTTAAACCACGAATATCGAGGTAATTTGTTACAAAACAATGGGAAACTAATACACATGGACACGTCCATACTCCCAAATTTCTCTTATTTGGTGGACATTTTAGTGGGGTGAACTGTGGTCCCCAAAAATATATGTGCAAATCCTAGCCCCTACTACTCATGAATGTGAACTTATTTGGATATAGAGTCTTTGCAGGCCTAATTAAGGACCTTAAGATGAGATCATATTGGATTTAGGGTAGGTCCCAAATCCAATGACTGGTATTCTTAAGGGAAAGAAGGGAGAAATCTGAGACAAAGAGACAGAAAAGAAGGCCATGTGGAGACTGGTGGAGATTGGATTTATGCTGCTATAAGTCAAAGAACTCCAGAAATGACAGAAAAGATCCCTGTTTTCTGTTTTATTCTATGGATATCACCAGGGTCTATATATTTTTTTCTTATTCCATGGAAATTACTGGGGACTCATTTTTCTCTTTATGGACGTGACCAAGGTGCATATTTCTATAAGTAGATCATTTTTTAAATGTATTTAGCCCCATCTTCTTATATTTTCTAATATAGCCCAGTGAATGTTACTTTTCCTTCCTCAGGTCCATGGTCTGATGGGCATATCTCAGGTTTCCAGGACAGGCTGCCCTTGTCCAGGTCTGAATACTCACACATATTACTCACACATAATACTCACACATATTATGTATCTATTTGACAATGGCACTCCTGCAGCTCTGGGTCAGAGTGTTCCAAAGCAGACACCTCCATCAGCTGGGCAAGTCCTACAAGGCAGCCTCTGAGGGTCAGGGGAGGATGTCATAACATGTCTAGTAGGATTTTCACTAGGTGGTCTGTGTTCCAGGGCAGTTGGCATGCAAATCACTATGGGCTTCAGCTTTTGGATTCAGAGTCATGAAAGAATCACCCAGAGGATGTTTCTGAGCACTGATTGATGCCTGACCTGGGAACAGGTTGTTTGCTACATGGATTTAGTCTCCACCACAAACCAAGATTAGTAGTTTTCCCCATTCTCATATTATAGATGAAGAAACTGAGACTCAGAGATTAACTGCCTCTCCTAGAGTCACCTAGCAAGGGATCTGAACCCAGGAGAGTTGGACTGCTAGGTGGTGCTGCTTCTCAAAGACAGGTCCTATTTATTTTTGAACATTTTAACCTTTATTTGAAATAATTTCAGACTTAGAAAAAGGCAACAAAAGTTGTGTGAATTTTGTTATATACACTTCATCCCACTTTCCCAAATGTTAGCATCTTTTGTAACTACAGTGAAATGGTAAAAACTAGAAAGTTAACATTGGCGCAATGCTATGAACTGATCTACAGACTTTCTTCACATTTCATCAATTGTCCCACTATTTGTTTTTTCTTCAGGATCCCATTTAGGGTCCCACCTTAACAAAAGTTTTTAGAATAGGAAGCTATTACAGCCTTCTGAGTGCAGGTGACGGGGTTCAGGACATACTATGCCAAAATATGGCACCTTGGCGCATTGAAGATTTTAAGACAAAGGAGTTTTAGGAAACGGTGAAGCAGGAAGGATACTCTGACCCCCTCCTTAGCCCTCCTTCCTTGAAAATAGGAGACAAACCTCTCATGTGAAAGACACCCTCCTGGTACATGGACATGGAGGACATCCTTTTCTCTGGAGACACGGAATTCAGGGTCAAGAAGCCTGTATAAACAAGCCTTATAACTTCTTCACCATTTATTACCCCTAGTCTCAACTCCATTGTCTTGTTAATTCTTCACACATTTATTATTTTCTTGTCTACAGGGTATGCAAGCTTCTTGTTCTGGCCACTTCACATCCTCATTCTCTTGTGAAGTTTCCCATGTATATATAAAAGGTCAATTAAACCATGTTTTTCTCCTGCTAGTTAATTCTAAGGCCCAGCCAGAGACCCAAAGAGGGTAGAGGAGAATTTTTCTTGCCTGACATAAGTAGCACCTAACCTTCAGGGGGCCACATGATTAATCTGTGAATAAGGATCAGGGTTTATTCCTCCCTCACAGGGAGGCCAAGATTACCTCACAAAGCTCTGTTGGAGTCACACCAATATAGCAAGAGCTGGTGCCAGGGCCTGCAGGCACAGTGGGATCCAGCAGCCAGAAATCTGTGGTGAGAAAGGTGGCAGGTTAGTAAAGAGAACCTGTCCCTAAAGGAGGCACGGGGAATAGTTGATGGCCAGGTTAGACAGGTAGAGCCCACAGAAGGTAAATAGAATGTATCATGCCCTGTCCCATGTCCCTGATTCCTCATATCCCAGTTCAAATATTACCTTCTCTATAAGCCTTCCCCCATTTCCACAACTGGAACTTCTCTGTCCAATATGCTTCTTACTGCATAGCACTGTAAGGCTCTGTTTTGGGGGCTTTATTCTTCAATAGATGTGAGGGTAGGGAGAGGGTCTTGCCCATTTTGGCAAGGTGTTTAGAAATTATGCTTGTCTGAATAACTAAGGGAACCAAGCTGGTGTCATAAATATGTGGAAAATGTATGGACCTGAGAGTGAATTGGGCAACCACCCAGGGAGATTTCATGGGTTGGTCCTTTTGTTTTTCCTTTAATGTTTGTTTATTGAGAGAGAGAGAGAGAGAGAGAGAGAGAGAGAGAGAGAAAACACATGCATGCATGCAAGCAGGGGAGGGGCAGAGAGAGGGGGAGAATCCCAAGCATGTTTCACACCATCAGCACAGAGCCTGTCATGGGCTCGATCTCATGAATTGAGAGATTATGACCTGAGCCAAAATCAAGAGTCTAATGCTCAACCAACAGAGCCACCCAGGAGCACCATGGTTTGGTCCTTTGGTCAGATTATGGTAGAGCCTTGAAAGACGAGGTTGGGTTCTCAATCTCCATTTAACCTGGGAAAGCCCACTTGGCGAAGACTGCTGTAGAAGGGTGAGCAAGTTACAGCCTGGCCCCAGCCCGCCCTGGCAGGTGCAGCGGATAGGAGATTTCTGAGGCTGTGAGATGGGAGTTGGATGCTGGAGGAATCCTCTGTTGCTGTTGGCTGCTGTCGTCCTGGCAGCCAGGCTGGGTCACTTTCAAAGGTGGGAAGGCTTCCAGGAGAAGTCCACGAGCGTGCAAAACATGAATTCAACCCTCAAGTTCTTCATTGAAACCTACAACAATGCTAGCAATGACACCTACTTATTTCAAGTTGACAAGCTACTTCGAAGTCAGATGCAGGTTTGTGCCTCGGTTTCTCTGGATATGGGCAGTGCCCATTTGGGTATGTGGGGACATGGTATGGCTCCCAGAGAGAACCAAGTGATGGTTTCACCAAGGCAGGGGGAGGCTTCACTTAGGATGAGCATGCTTTGCAGTTGTTTGGACCCCAGAACTGCCTTAGCAATGCTTTTGAAATGCCAGCCTGAGGACTGGAATGAAACTCTGTCACTCTTGGTCTAAAGTAAAGATGGCCCCTGAGGTTCTCAACTATTCTTCCTTGGGAAGAATTGCCTTTTTAATTCTGAAATTAGTCCTGCCAGTGTGACAGCAAATGAGGATGATTTTGTTTCTTTTAATGGTATGCTTTGTTAAAATATAAATATTCTCTATAGGTTCCCCCTCAACAATAGTTTTTCAATGCTCAGGGCTGTAGAGTTTGGAATTTCTAGCTGTATTCTACAGAAATCCGAAATTGTACAGAGGGTTTTTTTTGGGTGGAGGGAAGAGGAGGAGTGAGGGATAGGCTTCAACCAGATCATTTCTCTTTTTACGTGTTTTGAATACAAAGCTTCTCTGAAATATATTAATCGGGAATGAGAGAGAAAAAAAGTTATTTGAAAACCACTTTTGTGGGTCCAACTGTCCCTCAAATTTACATGGTAAACTATATGTAAGTGAGGGCAGAGACAATAGCACATTTTAGTTCAATTAATACAATTTGGAAAAAAAGATTGACAGGAGAAAAGGTCTCTGGCCAGAGAGAGGAGCAGTGGGAACAGGAGGAACCAGCAAGGGTGGGGAACAGAGAGGGCTGGGCAGTGTTGGTGTGACACAAAGCATGCCTGACATCATAGTGTGTGGACATCAGCCTGTCCCTGTTTCAGTCACATACTTTTGCCCCAAGGTGGTGCTTCAGGACCAAGAACACTGAAGTGACTTGGCCACAAGGTGGTGGCTGTTGACCAAAGATCTTGCCAAATTGGGAATCCCAGAAGGCCTGTCTTGTGGACTCAGCCCATTATTATTAACAGTTAACTCTAAAAGAATAGTTTATGAGCAAACTTTTGATGTCATTCAAATGGATAAAAGAACAGCATGTGTGTGCCCCTTGGTGGCAGTGACCTGGGTTAAGGGTCCTTTTACCACATGATTACCTCTGCCCTAATACCTCACAGAGGGGTATAGGAGGTGGGCCTGGTGGGCTGCCTGCACCCAGGCTCTAGGTCCTCCTAATTGTGGGATCTTGGTAAAATGCCACCCATACTCTCCAGGCCTCAGTTTCCTCACCTGCAAGTGGGCAGAATGAGTGAAGCAGCACTCATGAAAATAATTGTCTTACTTGATCATTCTTCTTATTATCTAGCAGTGCAGTCTAATAATAAATAAGAAAACATTTCGCACACTGAAATGTTAATTTTTTTTAACATTTTTTTTTGAGAGACAGAGAGAGACTGAGCATGAGCAGGAGATGGGCAGAGAGAGAGGGAGACACAGAATCCGAAGCAGACTCCAGGCTCTGAGCTGTCAGCACAGAGCCTGACTTGGGGATCAAACTCACAAACCATGAGATCATGACTTGAGCTGACACTTAACCTACTGAGCCACCCAGGCACCCTGCACACTGCAATGTTAGTAAAATTCATGGCCAGTGTTTTAGATTTTTCATACATACAGAGCATGATGAAGGTCCATGTGAAAGCCCTGCAGGATGCCAATGCCTGGATGCAACTGTCCTTTGATGAAGAGCTTGGAGCCTTGCATCTGGAAGTTCTTCCAGTAGCAGATGGTGGAACCAGGATGCCAACACTACCCTCGAGCCTCCTTCCCCTACAACCACCCTGCGCTTTTCTGAGGACAGTTTCCTCCAGGGACAGTGTGGGAACACTCTCCTTCCACTTCCACCCACCTGGGAGAGTGCCAAGGCTTCTCCTTTGGTTTGACCCAACACTGGGACAAGGAAGCAGGGAACTTCCAAGAGTTTCTCCCCTCCCCCAGGCAGAGATCTCTATCCTGTACATTGACTTGAGGGATCCGGCTATTTCCAACAGAGAACATGACTCACCAAAGCATTGATTAGAGTTTCATTTCAGGTTGTGGGTCCTCCCTGCCACAAAAGGCTTTCCCAGCCTCCCTGCCTGACACTTGACTCCACTTTTCCCAGACTCCCTGCCTGTGTCCTCACAGCCTGACACTTGAACATGAGCACAAGAAGACAGATCCCAACAGCTGGGAATAGCCCTGGTGTGTGTTCTCCATGGTTTACACATTCACTCTTCTCCCCATTCTCTAGATGAGAAAACTGAGTCAGGGAGGTGGCAGGGCTTGGCCAAGGAGATAGAGTTGGCAGGGGTTAAAGCCAGGACTGTAGCACAATTCTGCTGTCTTCTGTTGCTTTCCCCAACTCCATTGCTGCTTCAGAGTAATGTTCCCCACACTTTGCTAAAATATTTAATAATTCATAATAAGTTATTTTAAAATTTTCTTTGTGCATTCAGCGAGAAGCATGCTTCTCTTTAGCCTAGGCAACAACTTCTTGAGCAGTCACAATTATCTGGACTCTGTAGTTGAAGAATTGGAGGCTGCTGGGCATTTGCTCAAAGGCAAAGTGTTAGTAGGTGGGGAATGAAGGCCCCAAATCAGTTCAGTTCCTAAGCCTGTGTTTTTCAGCTCTGTTGCTAAACTTCCATTCAGGTTGGTTGGGAAAGAGAGTAGGGAGGAAGAACATGGATGAAGCTGAGACAAGATGCACCCGTAGGTATTCTGAGGATCAAGTGTACAGATGTGGCGGGTATTCTGGGACTGCTGGCAGCCAAGCTCCATGTCTTGCCTCCCTCATCCTGGGGATGTAAGGGAGACAGGTGAGAAGCCATCTGTGGCTGTAGCAGTGAAGCTGGTCCAGAGCAAGGGGCAGGGCTCTGCACATGCTGGGGATTGGCAGGGGCCATGCTTGACTTGAAGAGGGAGCCATGCTTTTGGTGGATGACCTCTGGGAAGAGGGGCTGTGGTTCCTGGGGCTTTATCTCATCCTAGCTTTACTTGGAGAGGTCCAGCAACTGGATGCTTGGAGTCAATACTAATAGTGGCACTATTTCTTGGTAGCTGACGACTGGAGTGGAGTATATGGTCACTGTGAAGATTAGCCGGACCAAATGTGAGAGGAATGGCACAAGGAACCATTCATGCCCCATTCAAAACAAAAAAAAGCTGAAAAAGGTGTGTGGTGGCAGGGCCTTCTGATCAAAGGGGAAAAAGTAAAAATCTTAAAAGTAGACCAGAATTGGACATTGACAGCTTTTCCAGCTATGTGGATATGGGCAGGGTGAGGGGTAGCCTGAGGGTCTCCTGATGCCACTGGAGGTGCTCAGAGGTGGGAGGAAGAATGGGCAGTCTTCCCACCTGCAGCTCGTACAGCTTTGGCCACAGGCCTTCTGTCTCCTCTCCTAGTCCCATCCTGGCCCTCAAGTGGAAGTGGTTTACTTTCCCTGGCGATTTACTCTGTCTTGGCTCACACTCTCCAGGTCCCTGAGGATTGTCTAGTTTCTGTCTCATCTTCCAACCTCTGCCCATCTTTTCTGCCTTTTCCCAGTTCCTCCTGGTGATACCACCTGCATGCTGGCAGACATGAGGAACCCTCTGTGCCTGAATGCAGGTGCAGGAGGACTGATGTCCTGCACAGACCTCATCCCCATGTCCTGCTGGGCTGCAAACGCCAGGCACACCTGTTCCAGGTCCCAAGTAACTGGGCGAGGGGCACCCATGGTGACATCCCTGTTCAGGCTGGCCCCACTCCGCCCCACAACATGACTGTGAGCAGATACCCCCACCCATGTGGTCAGTGTGCAGATAACAGTGACTGGTCCAGTCTCCCCAGACAAGGGCTTGGGCGAGGGCAAAAGCTTATTGTTTACCTTCAAAAAGTGGCTTTCTTTCTCCTTCCACAAAGTTTCATTTGTGATTTTTTGGTGTATACTGTGCCCTGGATGAACTACTACCAACTCTGGAACAACTCCTGTCTGGAGGCTTGAATGTATCAGTGCAAAGATCTTTGATGAAAACTTAGATGGCCACCTGTGCACTTTCTATTAGACTTCTGCAAGGCCTCATTCCCTCTCAGCAGGGTCTCCACACACCCACTCACACTTGCACACAGTCACATACATGCATGTGTACTCACAGTGCATGCAGACACAGGCACACTTACACATATGCAGTCTCACACACCCACACTCATGCACACACTCATATGCTTACACACTCACACTCACTCATGCACATGTTCAATGGCCTTTAGGGGGCTGGTACAATTTTAACAGAAGGCTGTTAACTCTTTGGAAGAAACACATAGTTTTTCTACTTTGGCACATATCTCTGAGAGTTGTGATTCTGGCACATCCTGACCTCTGGTCTGAGCTTGCAGGATCTCTGTTTCTTCCCCACACTCTCTGTGACTTGCACATCTTTGTGAGTGTGGCTGAAGTCCCCAAGTTCACTAGTCCAGTAACTCAGTAGGAGGACCCCCAGGACACAGCATGCAGTTGTACTCATAACTATGGCTTATTACAGTGAAAGGATACAAGACAAAACCAGCAGAAAGAAAAGGCTGATGAGGAGAAGTTTTGGGGAACTAGATGCAGGTTTCCAAAGTCCTCTCCTGATGAAATCACATGAATGCACTTAATTCTCCAGCAGTGAGTTGTGATAACATGTGTAAAATGTGTTTCCCAGGGAAGCTCAGCAGAGACTGAGTGCCACAGATTTTCCCTGGAGTGCACACATATGGAGCCTCTGCCTAGCATGTGTCCAAACTTCAGACTTCCAGAAGAAAAGCAGGTGTGTGGCATAAATCACATTGTATAAACAGTGTAGACACATGAGGTCCTCTCATTACTTGGGAAAAGTTTTGTATCAGTGTAGGGAACTGTTTACCATCCAGGTTCTGACACTCCAACCAAGACCAACTTTGCAAGTGGGCCTTTCCAAGGACAGCAGTCTTGACTGGCTGTGTGAACTCTTTCCTTCACAGAGAGTTCCTGAGCCTCCCATGTGCTCAATGCTGGTGGAATGAGACTTGTGGGGTCTTCCCTCATGTGACTCAGTTGAGCAGAGTAGCTCTACACTGGATCAGAAATGGGGAGCAGATGTGGGCTGAGAGCTTCCTCAGGGACCATGCCCATCAGCACACTCATAACGACAACTTGAGAGAATATTTCCAAAGGGGAAGAGTTAACACACAAACTAGAACTTCAAATTCACCTGAGAGGCTTCAGGGAGAAGGGAGAGTGGAGGTGCAGCGTTAAAGGTGGGGAAATTCTCATGCAAAAGAGAAGCCCAGAGCATCCAGCTCTGCAAATCTAATGTCATTAAGGGCTGAATGGGTGCCTGGCATGCGCCTCCTCTCCTCACTTTCTCATTTAGTTATCATGACAATCCTATGAAATGGCAACTCTCACCTCCATCTTACAGGTGAGTAGCCTCTCTCCAGATCCTGCCATCCTAGCTGAAGTTGGCTTGTTTGTTGAACTTTTACAAATGGAATCATACAGTATATATTCTTTTGTTTTGGATTTTTTTTTCACTCAACATATTTCTGAATTCATTCACGTTGTGTGTAATTGTAGTTCGCTTTAAAATTGGGTAGAATACTATTGTGTGAATATACCTAACTGTATTTATCAATTCTACTGATAATGAACTTTATGGTAGTTTCTAACTTCTAAGAATAATAGCTATTAAGAATGAACAAGCATGCTCCTGTCTAATGGTGGACATATGCATGTGTTTCTGTTGGGTACACACCTAAGGGTGGAATTGGTGGACAATAGCAGAAGTGTGCATCCAAACATTAGCTAATTTACTCAAGAGTTTTAAAAACATTTGTGATTTTTTTTACTTAATTTACCTCTCTAATGTTACTTAATTATTGATTTAAACCTTGTTCAAGTTCTAAGTTCTTACTTTTTAAAATACATTTTAGTTATATGGCTTTTTTAGTTAATTTGTATCTTTATTTTATGTAATTTCAAATGACACTTTATTCTTTTGATAATATGTTACCAAGCTTTATGGCTAATTTTTAAAGTGAACTTTTTAAAGTGAACTCTCCCTGCTCCACCCATGTGCCTTGCTTTTTTATAAATGGCAGCTACGAAGGACAGGCACAAGTTATGCCTCTGTAATAGGAGTTGGAGTCTAGGTCCTGATGTCTAAGAGACCCAAGAGAGGTTTCCTTATAATAGAGAAGCAGAGAAAGATTTAGCAGAGACACATGGAGGAGAAAGTGTGTGAAGACAGAGGCAGAGGGTAGTGATGTGGGCGCAGCCCAGGAAAGCCAGCAGCCACCAGAGGCTGGAAGAAGCAAGGAACAGATTCTCTCCTAGAGCCTCTGGAGGAAGCACAGTCCTGCCAACACCTTTGACTTAAGACTTTGTGGCTCCAGAACTATGTAAGAAAAGTTTCTACAGTTTGAAGTCACCAAGTTTGTGGAAATTTGTTATAGCAGCTAGAGGAGGATAATACACTGGGTTTCCTTTTTGCTTCATATCTCACACTTAGAGATGAAGAAGCTGAAAACCTGGAAATGACAACATGTGAAGATAAAAATGCCTCAGCAAAAGCTTCTCTCTGTAGCCAAAGGGCCAATGTGGGGCAGCCCATCAGGAAAGAGAGCATTTAGTCATAAGTGCTTTACTCCAGACAAACACCACAGTAAAAAAATGAGGCTCCCCTAATCTTCTCATTCCCAGCAAAGGCTGAGTAGGGAACATAGGTTTTCACCCTCTTGAGACTTTAATGAGGATCCCAATACTCATGTTGAAATGGAGTCAGAGAAAGCCAAGTAAGGTGCCAGGAATTTCACCCCATTGAGTATCAACAAGCCCCACACATCCTGTGGTGATACTGGAGGCCACGTGGAGAGCCTAGACTTCTGTTTCTCCCCACTGAGCTAGTGTGAGAAGAGACATGTGGGGAGTAGTGATGAGACACCCTTGCCCTTTCCAGTGAGAGTCAGAGTCACCCCAACAGAGGTCAGGGTGCATGGAGGCTGAACTCCTACACATCCAGCTGTGATGAGGGTTCCCCACACCTGTTTCAACCTGACCTTCAGTCTCCACATGGAAGTGGTGAGGTGTTGTCTCTTTTTCCTTCAGAGCACTGTCAAGGTTTGCTAAGAGAGATATAAGTGAGATCCAGAGGTACAGTATGAAAACACCCAGGTTTTAATAGAAAATCACTTGTCCTACTAAGAATGAGGGAAATGTCAACTTAAATGAGAAAAGGCAATGAACAGATGGCAACATAGAAATGACACAGATCTTAAAATCGTCTGATAAGGATTTTAAAAAAAAATTTTTTTTTCAACGTTTATTTATTTTTGGGACAGAGAGAGATAGAGCATGAACGGGGGAGGGGCAGAGAGAGAGGGAGACACAGAATCGGAAACAGCCTCCAGGCTCTGAGCCATCAGCCCAGAGCTCGACACGGGGCTCGAACTCATGGACCGCGAGATCATGACCTGGCTGAAGTCGGACGCTTAACCGACTGCGCCACCCAGGCGCCCCTGATAAGGATTTTAAAGCAGTCATCATCAAAGTGCTTCAATAACCAATTATCAATATGCTTCAAACAAATGAACAAATGGGAAGTCCCAGCAAAGATATAGACAATCTCTTCACAGAGACAGAAGATGTAAAGAAAAAACAATTGGAAACATTAGAATTGAAAACTAAAATAACTGAAATACAAAATTAAATGGGTGGGCTCACCAGTGGAATGGAAGGAATAGAGGAAAAATAAGTGAACTGGAAGCGAGAATAGTGGAAACTACCCAATCTGAACAGTGAGAAAGTTGACCAAATAGAAGTGAACAAAGCCTCAGAAATTGGTATGAATATCGCAAAATATCTAACACATTGGAATCCCAGAAAAAGAAGAGAGGAGGGGATAAAAAATGATTTGAGGAAATCATGATTAGGAACTTCCTAAATTTGGCAAAACATCAAAACCTGTAGATTTAAGAAAGTGAGTGAATCCTAAATGGGATAATCGCCCCAAAATCCACACTAAAACACGGCAGAGTTAAGCTTCTGACATTTAAAGACTGAGAAAAAAATCTTGGAAACAGGAGAGAAAAGCCACCTTCTCTTTAGGGGAAAAACCCAATTTGAATGACAACAGATTTCTCATAATAAACCATGGACACCAGATGTGCTGCAATGTTTTTCAGGAGCTAAAAGAGAAAACTGTCAATCTAGAATCCTATATCCATCAGAAATATCCCTCAAGAATAAAAGGGGAAATCAAGCCATTCCCACATGGAGGGAAACTCAAGAATGTGCACCAGAAGACCTACATTAAAATAGTAGCTAAAATAAGTTATCTAAATAGAAAGGAAATGCAGTATAAGAGAAGGACTTTTGGAGCATCAGAAAAGAACATAAAAAGTAAAACTATGGGTAAATACAATAGGTTTTCTTTTGAGTTTTCTAAAATATGTTTGATGGTTAAAACAAAAATTATGTCATTGTCTGATGTGGTTCCCAATGTATGTAGAAGAAATATTTAGGACATTTGTAAATGAGGAATGATAAAGATATAAAAGGGAGGTAAACTTTCTATACTTCATTTAAAGTGGTAAAATATCAACACCAGTAGACTGACAAGTTACGTATACATAATATCATATCTAGATCAACCACTAAGAAAGCTATGCAGAGAGATATACTGAAAAATAGTATAGACACATAAAAATGGAATTCCTTTAAAAAATGTTCATGTAACTCACAGGAGGGAAGAATAAAGAAAATAGAGACAAAACAGAGAAGAAAAAACAAAAGTAAATACTTAAGCCCTAAGTATCAGTAATTATACTAAATAGTATATGCAAACTACATGTAAATGGTCTAAATAAGCCTATTAAAAGACAGATATTGGTAGAGTGGGTTAAATAAAACATGACCCAACCTATACACTGTCTACAAGAAACTAAATTCAAAAAAATGATATGAGAAGGTTGAAAGTGAAAGGATGAAGAAGTTATATTATGCAAACATAATAAGAGAAGCTATATTAATATCAGATAAAGTAGACTTCAGAGTAAAGAAAATTACCAGGGATATAGAGGGACAGTGTATAGTGCTACATCTTTTGGAAAATAATTTGGCAGTTTACTTTTTCACAAAAAAGAATACCCTAAAATATACTTTACCATATGATGCAGCAATTGCACTCCTGAGCATTTAACCTGGAGAAATGAAAACTTATGTCCACACAAAAACCTGTAAATGTTCACAGAAGCTTTACTTGTGATAGCTCCAAACTTGAAAACAACAAACACATTCTAAAATAGTTAAACTGTGGCTTTGGAGTATACCATTAGTATACTAGTATTTCATGATAACATAGAACACATTGGATGGATCCCAAGGGCATTGTCACCAATCTCAAAAGTTCACATACTGTATTGATTCCATTTATATAACATTCTAAAACTGGCACAACTAAGGAGATGAAGAATAAGCTAGTGGTTGCCAGGAGTTTCAGATGGTGGGGAAAGGGAGATGTGACCCTAAAGGGTTAGTAAGAGTATCTTTGTGGTGATGGAATAGTTCTATATCTTGATTATGGTGATAGTCACACAAATGTACACATATGACAAAATAACACACATGCAAACTATATCAGTGTCAATCTCCTGCTTGTGATATTTTTAATTTTTTTATATTTATTTATTGAGAGAGAGAGAGAGAGAGAGCGAATGAGAGAAAGAATATTAAGCAGACCCCATGCTCAGCGTGGAGCCTGATGCAGGCTCAATCTCATGAGTGTGAGATCACAACCTGAGCTGGTATCAAGAGTCAGATGCTTAACCAACTGAGCCACCCAGGCACCCTGCTTATGGTATTTTTCTATAAGTACAAAAGATATGCAAGGAAAACCATGCAAGGAAACTAGATTAAGGGTACAAGAGACCTCTCTGTGCTATCCTGTAACTTTCTTCTTTTTATTGTTTCAAAAATAAAAATTAAAAAACACACTGTGTGCTGAGAAATCTGAGAAATCCAAAAGATCAATGGGCACAAATGTTCTACCTTTCCTTCATTATACCCCAGGTTAATAACCACTGCCTTCAGACAAAGTAGTTAAAATGCCAGAAGACAGTTGAATGACTGATTAATATTAAATTACTATGCCAATATTCTTACTAATCATTCACATTTGTTTAAATATTTGCTTTGTGTTAGGCACTGTGTTAAGCAATTACATGCACTATCATCATTAATATTTATAACTATACCCCAAAATAAGTACTGTTATTCTCAGTTAAAGATGAGTAAATTGTAGGTTAGCATTTTTCTGGATAGTTGGTGGAGGGCAATCTTACCTGGGCCTCACCTGAAACAAGGTCCTCAGCACTCCAGAACTTTGGTAGGGAGCATAAAAGGCAAACATATTATTCTTTCAAAACTCCCAGCTCTCTCCAACTGGTAGAGAATTGGTGTGTCTACTTTGCATCCCAGTGCACAATCCACATGTGGAAAGAGTATCTTGTTGGCACCCTACTTTTATCCTCTCACATCTTGTCTTTCTATGCACACCAGCTCCAAAGCTCCAATTGCCCCATCTATGCCCCTTTATTTCTGGCTGCCTGCTTTGCCCTCAAGCCACACCACGCCCAGGGTTCCAGGGAATTAATGCCTCCTAGGAGATTTTCTGCACCCAATAATTGACTGGGGCTGTTCAATAAATACCCTAACTCTCACTCCTTTCAGGTAGACACATGCTGTGATGCTCTGTGTGTGTGTGTGTGTGTGCGCGCGCACGTGCATGTGCACATGTGTGTGAAAAAGAGAGGTGTGAGTGTGAGTGTGTGTGTTTATGTATCCTATAATGTCCCTAGAGTTCCCCAGTGGTATTAAACCACATGGCTTTTGTCTCAGCTCTTGGGGATGAGATCTTTTTCTCCCCTACAGCATGAGGACAGATGTGACCCAGTGAGCTGCTGGCAGCCCCCTTGAGACTACATGAAGGAAGTGGAGTGAAGAGATGAAATTGGTGATATTGTTCAAAATCCTGAATCAAACTGTTGGCTGGGTGGAGGGGAGAGTTGCTTATTCCTCACTGCTGATATGGCACCCATGAAAAAGGATCCCCTTTAACATGGCATTCCTGGTTTCTCTCTATCCTTAGTCATATCTCTCCTGGAGGAATTATTCTGATTGTTCTATCTGGGAAGAATAATGTAGGCATGGTAGTCTCCTTCCTCCTCCTTCCCACACAGGCAGTTTCCTTGGTAACTCTAGAAGAGGAAGTTTTCTCTGAAGAAACCTGCTCTGGTCCAATTTTGCTGATGCTGGGGGTGTAAGTCTAACGTTAGAGTTTGGTATTAGAAAGTGCACTTTCTTGCAAAAATAATGCATATCTCCCAACTTAATCCTTGTCAGTAACAAAGACGCTCATCTTAAAAAAAATACGTGTATTATTTCTCCTTATTCAACACATTATGCAAGAAAAGAGGTAGTCCTCATTGGGCCCCTAAGAGATGGCATTGTAGGCCATACTTACAAACATCTCTTGTTTGATCAGGTAAATAACTTAGAACTTCTTCCCTCCTTCTCTTCCTCCTCTTCCTCCTCTTCCTCCTCCTCCTCCTCCTCCTACTCCTCATTTTTTAATTACTGTAAAGTCTGAAGACTCCTACTTGATATGAGGATGGGGTTGAAGTTCTCCTATCATGCAGGTATAGGCTATAAGGCCAGGAATTATCTATGTCACTTCATTAGAATCCTAAAACTATCCTAGCTCAGAATACCTTCAGATTACATTATTATGAGCTGAAGAGTTTAGGGGGGAAGTGGACTAATAAACATTAAGAGTGTTGAGATAATAGTTTGACAAACATTTATTTTCTATATTGAGAATTACCGCTTATTGCATGATATTTTAATGTATGATTGCTGATATGTGCTTCAGGACACCTAGCCATAGGTGCAGTTTTTGTTCAGAATTTTGTACTTTTCAAACCAGGGAACAACAAACACTGAGTAGAAGCACTCAATTTGCTAAAAAACAAAAACAATATTTAAAAAAGGTCAACATGCAAAGTGAAAATTTTAAAAGAGACATTTTAAAAGTCTAAAATTGGAGACTAGAAAAGGGTCCCTCCTGCCATAGTCACAATAACTAATGATTATTTTTTCCTCTCTATTTTTAGTTATTGTGTTATTTACTTCACACTTTCCCTTTTTTTGGCCTCTTATGGCTCCATCCATCCATCCATCCATCCATCCATCCATCCACTTACCCACCCATTGCCATCCATATTTCCTTCCTTGTACCTTTCTTCATTTGTCTGTCCAGCCATTCACCCATCATACCCTCTCTCTCCTTACCGTGTCCCTATTCTCTCCCAAGATTTTTCTTTTTCACTTCCTTTTTGTCCCATAATGAAAAATCAATAAACATAACTTCTTAGTATAATTTTGTTTTCTTGCTCTTCATTTGAAAGCCAAAGGGATGGGAGGCTTAAACACTTATATTTCTCCTAAAATGGAAATCAGAATACCAACTCCACCAGTTCAATCACTCACATCAAGGAGATCCTCTAACTCTACTGTTCTATCCAGTTATTCTTTTCATAGGTTTCATGATCTTCTCCAGGGAAGAACCAAGAAAGTCTGCTTTGCTAGATTTTGAAAAATTTCTATGTGGAAGGTGATAAAGGGATGGACATATTTCTGTGTTGATAACATCCAGATCACTATAACCAGGGTGACCACAGAATTTACGAACCGGATCAGGACACATTGTAAGCCTTCGGAGCTCCTATAAATGATTACAAGAAGCTAGGCATAAATCAGAACTATTTCAGGCAAGGTGGGACATATGATCATCCTCATAGTGATTTTCAGGGCTTATAGGACTTGAGACTTTTAAGGTCCTTGTGCAAGTGGGCCCATCCCAACTGTGCACATTGCAGTGGTGATGGTCAGGTCAGCATCCCTCATATGTGACCACACTTGGTGGGAATGAAATGCTTAGGGAAGTAAGCCATTGTTGGGGGAGGTGGCTTCTCAGTAGATAACACACATGCAGGTTTGTAACCACCTCTGTCTTCCTCACCACCTACCCCCTGTTGAAATATTTCTGAACCCATTTTCTTGTCTCCTCCTATTTGCCCAAACACTGCTTGATGAAAAGAAGAGGCTTGTGGCCCAGTAACTGTGTGCTCCCATCAGGCTATTGTTCAGGTATTTAGTTGGGTGCAATAATAAGGTCCCACTGGCTGCTAAAATATTACTTTTCTCAGCCGCCAATTGCCCCCCTCAGCTCAGCCACCCCCATCTGGCTTTCCCCATCTGGACCCCTTCCACCTCCCATAATTCTTCCAACAAAGGAGCAGTGCCTGCCAGGCAGGATGTTGATCACTCTTACCTTCACTTTTCCTCTTTGAGAAAGCCTATGTTTTCTTCTCAAGTAAGCTTCAATATATCCCCAATAATTCTACCCCACCTCATCCTAAAAGCACAGAAAATCCCAGTGACTTCTTTCTGAGTTAACGTGCATTCACCCAGTACCTTATAAAGTTCCCCTTCTTGAAACATGCAGTTAGTAGTCTCCAGCTTTTGACAGGTGGTCCGCTGCATCTCCATGTTCACATGATACTCCATGTGGTCAGTAACCTGTGGGGAGCAAGTGGAAAGAAGATAAAAGGACTTCTTGTCCTTTATTTTTAGATTCTGGTGGCAAGAACTCCTTTGCAAGGTGCCTAAGGTTAAGGATCTCATCCTGGACAAGTTGGTGGGCTTCTCTCTCCCCTTCCTATCTGACACCTATGCCTCCATTTGCCATGCAAGGAGATTCTCCAGAAACCAATCTCTGAGCAAAGACACGCTTTAGACAACTAAAATGATGCTAACTGTTTGAGTAAGAGTCTGTAAACTTTGTCTGAAAGGGGCTAGATAGTTAAGATTTTAAGCTTCGCAGGCCATGGGGTCTCAGTTGCAAGTATTCCACTCTGCTGCAGCAGCTCGAAAGCAGTCCTGGATGATATGTGCATGCATGGTGTGGCTGGGAACCAATAAAACTGCTTACAAAAACAGGCAGCAGGCTTACTTGGCTATTGGGGTATAATCTGTCAATCCCTAGTCTTAGGTATCATTTAAGTGACTTCATCCATTCCAGTGAATTTATGTTTTTCTTAAAATGCCCACGTGAAACTAACCAAGGCTGAATTTCACTTGTGTGGGTGTCCCCTTTGGAGAGTCCCCTTGGAGGAACATGACTAGGAGAGGGGGGCTGTGCTGACCTGCTTCTGGACCTTCAGGACCCGCACAATCCGGAAATTGTACTTGTCATCACTCTTCTTGTTGAAGTCGTTGATCACAAACTGCAAGGTGGCTATCACATGGGGCTCTGACACAGGCACTTCTTCGACACTCATAAAGGTTTTCCTTCTTTCTTGGTGGGTGAGGGCCACCAGGGCCACCAGGATGGCCAGCAGGAGTTGTGGGGTCTGCCAGGGTCTGGCCATCATCCCTCAGCTGGGGAAGAACAAGAAAAGCCCCTCTTCACCCTCCAGGGCCCAGCAGGATCCCACTGATCCTCTGTGGCTGGCTGGATTTAAATGGTCAGGGGACACCCACAGCCCTCCCCCTCCATCTCCATCTGCAGCTGGACCTGGCAGAGGAGCAAGAACACCCTGCCATGGTTGGCAAGCTTGCTCCCACTTCTTCTTCTTTTTGCATATGTTTGTGTCACACACACACACACACACACACACACACACACACTCATGCAAACATGCATCTCTTCCTTTTGGGGAGCTTCTGTCTCAGCAGGTGGAAGTCAGGCCAGGGGCCTCTGTCTACTGAACCCATCTCAGCAGAGCTGTGGGCAGTATGGAGTGACAGGAAGCAATGGAGACACGGGGGCTGCTGGATCACAGGGCACTGGAGCAAGAGCAGCCAGCCAAGTGAACACCACATCCTCCCTGTCCTTTGACTTTCCCTTGTATTCTTGTCACCCTCTCCCCCTTCTCTGGCTGGCCAGGATACCAGCTCTCCCTCAGACCCAAACCTTGGTCTCTTTCTCTGTGTTAATAATTCTTTTTTTAAAGAATTTTTTTGTGGTTTTATTGTACCATCAGGCATTGAAACATCTGAACAAATCAATATCTGGATGGTGAGACAGCTGCTTTCTCCTTCACTTCTTTGAGTTACTAGGGCAATTTGTCAGGAGATTAACAATAAATAAATAAATAAATAAATAAATAAATAACAACCCTTTGAATTACTTAAGTATTTCTGATGAAATTTTGGGGGTGATGGTAGGGTGGTCTGGAGCCGAGAGCCAAGAAAGAACTCTTGAAGATGTCTTTGGTGCAAAAAGGTGATTTTATTAAAGCACGGGGACAGGACCCATGGGCAGAAAGAACTGCACTGGGGTCTCAATGGGTAACCCAGTAACTTTCTCAGGTTGAGAAGGGGTCAGGGATAGAGTAAGTCTCTAAGATATTTTGGAAGAAAGGTTTCCAGGACCTTGAGGGGCTAGCTGTTGCTAGGGAAATGCTATTTATTACTATTTAGTAAAACCCCAGTCATGAGACCCTTCAGATGTAAATCAGGGGGCCATAAACTTGGAGTATGATTGCCGGCATATATCTTGGGGAGTTGAGATAAAGGAAGTAGACTTACAGGATCCTCGAGGTGGGATAATATTAAGCTAAGGTTCTCTTTTGCCCCTAACAAAGTGTCATCATTGAGGCAGCTGAGCTCCTAGAGGGAGGTCACTCTGCCAGTTTCAAGGACATGTCAATGGGAATTTAATTTTTAATTTATCTTAGTTTTCCACATTGACAAGCACTTAAACCCCTTTCCGGGGACATGACAAGTAAAAAGTTGCTGTGGCCAGTGTCAAAGAGTTGCTGCCTGTTTTCTCCTCTGGATTTTGATGGCTTCCTGTCTTACATTTAGGTCTTTCATCCATTTTGAGTTTACTTTTGTGTATGGTATAAGAAAATGGTCCAGGTTCATTCTTCTGCATGTTGCTGTCCAGTTTTCCCAATACCATTTGCTGAAGAGACTGTCTTTTTTTTCCACTGGATATTCTTTCCTGATTTGTGAGAGAGTAGTTGGTTATATGTTTGTTGGTCCATTTCTGGGTTCTCTATTCTAGTCCATTGATCTATGTGTCTGGTTTTGTGCCAATGCCATGCTGTCTTGATAATTAGAGCATTGTAATAAAGCTTAAAGTTCAGAATTGTGATGCCTTTAGCTTTGTTTTTCTTTTTCATGATTGCTTTGGCTATTTGAGATCTTTTCTGGTTCCATACAAATTGTAGAATTGTTTGTTCTATCTCTGTGATGAATTCTGATGTTATTTTGATAGGGATCACATTGAAAATATAGATTGCTTTCAGTAGTAGAGACATTTTAACAATATTTGTTCTTCCAATCCATAAACATGGAATGCTTTTCCTTTTTTTTTGTGTCTTTTTCAATTTCTTTCTTAAGCTTTCTATAGTTTTCAGTGTACATATTTTTCATCTCTTTTGTTAGGTTTATTTTTAGGTATTTTATGGTTCTTGGTGCAATTATAAATGGGAGAGAGTCCTTGATTTCCCTTTCTGCTGCTTCATCATTGGCATATAGAAATGTAACCAATTTATGTACATTGATTTTATATCCTGTGACGTTGCTGAACTTATATATCAGTCCTAGCAGTTGTTTGATGGAGTCTTTTGGGTTTTCCACATAGAGTATCATGTCATCTGCAAAGAGTGAAAGTTTGACTTTCTCATTGCTAATTTGGATGCCTTTCATTTCTTTGTGTTGTCTGATTCCTGAGACTTCCAACACTATGCTGAATAACAGTGGTGAGAGTGGACATCTTTGTCATGTTCCTCACTTTAGAGGGAAAGCTCTCAGTTTTTCTCCATTGAGGATTATATTAGCAGTGGGTCTTTCATATATGGCCTTTATGATCTTGAGGTATGATCCTTCTATCCCTAGTTTCTTGAAAGTTTTTATCAATAAAGGATGTTGTATTTTGTCAAATGCTTTTTCTGCATCTGTTGAGAGAATCATGTGATTCTTATCCTTTCTTTTATTAATGTGATGTATCACATTGATTAATTTGTGACTATTGAGCCAACCCTGCATCCCAGGAATAAATCCTACTTGATAGTGGTGAATAATCCATTTAATATATTGTTGGATCTGGTTTAATGTATTGTTGAATCTGGTTGTATCTTGTTGAGAATTTTTGCATCCATTATCATCAAGGAAATTAGTCTGTAGTTCTCCTTTTCAGTGGGGTCTTTATTTGGTTTTGTAATCAAGGTAATGCTTGCCTCATAGAATGAGTTTGGAAGTTTTCCTTCCATTTCTATTTTTTGGAACAGCTTCAAAAGAATAGGTGTTAACTCTTCTTTATATGTTTTGTAGAATTACCCTGGAAAGCCATCTGGCCCTGGATTCTTGTTTGTTGGGAGATTTTTGATTCTTGATTCAATTTCTTTACTGGTTATGGGTCTGATCAAATTTTATATTTCTTTCTGTTTCAGTTTTGGTACTTTACATGTTTCTAGGAATTTATCCATTTATTCCAGATTGCCCAGTTTTCTGGCATATATTTTTTCATAATATTCTCTTATAACTGTATTTCTGAGGTGTTGGTTGGGATTTTTTCCTTTTCATTTGTGATTTTATTTATTTAGGCCTTTTGTCTTTTCTTTTTGATAAGTTTGATTAGTTTTCTTGATACGTTTTACTGGTTTTTCTGTTTGTTTGTTTCTATATTATTTATTTATGCTCTAGCCTTTATTATTTCCCTTCTTCTGCTAGCTTTAGGCTTTATTTGCTGTTACTGTTCTAGCTCCTTTAGGTTAGGTTTTGTATTTGAGATCTTTCTTGCTTCTTGAGGTAGACCTGTATTGCAATATACTTTTCTCTTAGTACTGATTTTGCTGCATCCCAAAGGTTTCAGACTGTCATGTATTTACTTTCATTTGCTTTCCTGTTCTATTTTATTTCCTTTTTGGTTTCCTGGTTAACCAACTCATTCTTTAGTAGTATGTCCTTTAACCTCCATATATGTGAGAGATTTCCAAATTTTTTCTTGTGGTTGACTTCTAATTTCATAGCACTGTGTTCTGAAAATATGATCTCAATATTTTTGTACTAGTTGAGGGCCTATTTGTGATCCAGTTGTAATCTCTTCTGGAGAATGTTCTATGTGTACTTGGAAAGAATGTGTATTCCACTCTTTTAGAATGAAAGGTTTTATTTTATTTATTTATTTTTTAAAGATAGAATGAAAGGTTTTAAATATATCTGTTAAGTTCATCTGGTCTAGTGTATTATTCAAAGCCATTGTTTCCTTGTTGATTTTCTGATTAGATGATCTATTGCTATAAGTGGGGTATTGAAATCCCCTACTATTATAGTATTATTATTAATGAGTTTCTTTCTGTTTGTGATTAATTGATTTATATATTTGGGGGCATAAACATTTACAATTGTTAGATCTTCATGGTGGATATACCCCTGAATTATGATATAATGCCATTCTTCATCGTTTGTTACAGTCTTTATTTTAAAATCTAGTGTGTCTGACGTAAGTATGGCTACTCTGGCTTTCTTTTGATGACCATTAGCATGATAGGTGGTTCTCCATCCCCTCACTTTCAACCTGCAGGTGCCTTTGTGTCTAAAATGACCTTCCTGTAAGCAGCATATAGATGGGTCTTGTTTTCTTATCCATTCTGATACCCTGTGTCTGTTGATTGGAGTGTTTAGTCCATTGACATTTAGAGTGAGTATTGAAAGATATGAATTTAGTGCTATTGTGTTGCCTGTAGAGTTGGTGTTTCTGGTGATGTCTTTGCTCCTTTCTAGTCTTTGTTGCTTTTGGTCTTTTTTGTTTTGTTTTGTCTTTTCTGTGCTCAGAGTCCCTCTTAAAATTTCTCGCAGGGCTGGTTTAGTGGTCATGAACTCCTTTAGTTTTTGTTTGTCTGGGAAACTCTTTATCTCTCCTTCTATTTTGAATGAAACCATGCTGGATGAAGAATTCTTGGCTGTTCCATCCACATTGTTACAAAAGGCCATATTTCATTCTTTCTTATTGCCATGTAGTATTCCATTGTATATATAAACCACAACTTCTTTATCCATTCATCAGTTGATGGACATTTAGGCTCTTTCCATAATTTGGAGAGTGTTATGATGAGTGACATAAGTCATACAGAGAAAGACAGGTATCATATGTTCTCACTCTTATGTGGATCCTGAGAAACTTAACAGAAGACCATGGTGGAGGGAAGGGAAAACATAAGTTAGAGAGGGAGGGAGGCAAACCATAAGAGACTCTTAAAAACTGAGAATAAACTGAGGGTTGATGGGGGGTGGGAGGGAGGGGAAAGTGGGTAATGGGCACTGAGGAGGGCACCTGTTGGGATGAGCACTGGGTGTTGTATGGAAACCAATTTTTTTTTTTAATTTTTTTTTCAACGTTTATTTATTTTTGGGACAGAGAGAGACACAGCATGAACGGGGGAGGGGCAGAGAGAGAGGGAGACACAGAATCGGAAACAGGCTCCAGGCTCTGAGCCATCAGCCCAGAGCCCGACGCGGGGCTCGAACTCACGGACCGCGAGATCGTGACCTAGCTGAAGTCGGACGCTTAACCGACTGCGCCACCCAGGCGCCCCTGGAAACCAATTTTTATTGATTTATTCATATTAAAAAATAAGTGAATAAACTTAAAAAAAGACAAGATGCTTAATACTTGATTAAATAAAATTAATCTTCATTAAAATATTCTTCTACTTAAAAAAATAAAGGGCGCCTGGGTGGTGCAGTCGGTTAAGCGTCCGACTTCAGCCAGGTCATGATCTCGCGGTCCGTGAGTTCGAGCCCCGCGTTGGGCTCTGGGCTGATGGCCCAGAGCCTGGAGCCTGTTTCCGATTCTGTGTCTCCCTCTCTCTCTGCCCCTCCCCTGTTCATGCTCTGTCTCTCTCTGTCCCAAAAATAAATAAACGTTGAAAAAAAAATAAAAAAAAAATAAATAAAAATAAAAAAAACTAAAACTAAAAAATTAAAAACAAAACAAAAAATAAAATAAAGAAAGCTAGAACCTAGGTGTGTTTGGTTCTGCTTTTTGAAAAAAGCTTGATAGAATAGAGAAAAAAGTAAATAAAAGGGAAAAAAGATAAGAAAAATTTTAAAAATTAAAAAAATTATAGAATAAAATAGAATAAATTGAAATAAAGAAAATTAAATAGAATAAAGAATTTAAAGAAATAAAAAAAGAAAGTAAAGAAAGAAAATAAAAATAAAATTTTCTCTTTCTGTATCCAAGAAAAAGGAGGAAAAGAAAAAAAAATCAAACTTAAGCAAAAACAAAAGCAAAGAAAATGAACAAATAAATGAACCAGCAAACAGAATGAAACCCGAATGAAGTTACGTCCAGTTTCCACTAGAACTGAAACTATGAAGTCTCTATAGCTCATGTACTAAGCGAGTGGAGTGACTTGTGCTGATCTTCTAGGGTATGTGCTTGGGGGGCGCAGTTGGGCAGGGCTTGGTGTAAGGGTTCTGTTCTCTACTAGGTTGTGCTGCTTAGCTTACTGGGGTGGATCAGGGTACACATACACGTGTGTGTGCATGCCTGTGCCTGGGAGAGGTGAAAATGGCTTCACCCAACTCCCTAGTCTCTGACACAGGAAGTTCATGGTCTCACCAACCCACAATCAAGTACCCCTCCTTTGTCTCAAGCCTCTGTCCACTCCCTGCCTCTACTCTGTTCGTGTCCAAGCTGTCTGCCTGCCAGGCAGCACCTCTCTTCACAGTTTAATCTCAGATATGTTTGTGTTTCAAAACCTCAAACTTTGGAGACCCCTGTGGCTTGGACCTACACTGACTCTCTTGGGGATGGTCTCACTGAGCAGTGGCTGAGAGCCAGTTTGCCCCAGAAAATGTTCACACAATTGTTCAGTGGCAGAGGTTCAGAGATTATGGCAAATCACAACACACAGCTGGTACCAGGTTTCACTGCACTCTGGCGTCTTTGTCCCAATACCAGCAAACGTGGCTGCTCTATAGGGTCTCCTGGGACCTTTGCCTGTGAGGAGGCTGTATGGCCTCTACCAAATGCACTCCAAGCAGGGGAACTGCTTCTCCACCTGTGGTACACAGACCCCTCAGGCCCTGCTACCTGCTCCTGGGGATTCATCCTACTTCCTCACTAGAGCACTGCCAGGCACTGAGCTTTCAGATTCTGTGCTCCACTATTTATAGAATTCTAATGGTATTGTAACCCTCTCCTTTTTTCCCATAAAGGTTTTGGGGAACAGATTTCTTGTTCAGTCCCCTGTGAGTGTCTTCACTTTTTCTCTCTCTTTCTCTCCAGCTACTTTTGGGGGAGTGCTTTTCTTGAACAATCTTGATGCACCTCACTTTCCCTCTTTCTCTGTCCTCTCTCTGCAAAAATATTTCCCTAGCCTCCCCGGCTTTTCTCTCCCCAGTTCACCTCTTCTCACTACATACCTGCTGAATTCTGTAGCTCAAGTTGTACAGATTGTTGTGCAGATCAATTTCCTAGGTGTTCAAAAATGGTTTGGTGCTGATCTAGCTGCATTTTAGGGATGAGACAAGCTCAGGGTCTCCATGCTGCTCCACCATCTTAACTCCTTCCTTCTTTTTCTTAAAAGCAGGAGATGAAATTCCTCTGTGAAAAATGCCCTCCCTTTTCAAGATAATTTTTATCTTTTTTGTTCCTGCTTGTAACGCAGGCTGCAATGAGTGGTATGTGGAAGAGAGCACCCCCTTCCGGGCTTCCTGACTCCATTTCAAATGAGGTGTCCTTCGAGTGTCTGAGAGGCTCAATTGGTTAAGTGTCTGACTCTTGATCTTGGCTCAGGTAATGATCTCATGGTTTGTGGGTTTGAGCCCCACATCAGGTTCTGCCCTGACAGTGCAGAGCCTGCTTGGGATTCTGTCTCTCCCTCTCTCTGCCTCTCCCCCACTCACTCTTTCTCTGTCTCTCTCAAAATAAATAAATAAACTTAAAAAAATAAATGAGGTGTCCTTTGTGCCTTTTCACATTTACCCCTTTTGGTCAAGATCTTCCCTTGAAAGCAGCACCAATTACAAATCAGGTTTTTCCCATTTAATGGTTTTGTTCCTTATTGTCAGAAAGGCCCTGTCCTGGCTGTCATGTCCATGCTGGAGGGAAAGTGCACCAATTGGAAACCACTGAGACCACATGTGAATAACTAGGAAGGGTAAGAGGGATAACTCTCAGGCCTCTTCCACCTATCAAGGTCATAATGCTGGAGATCAACTCCAAGCATTGAAACAGCATCGCCCTGTTTGGTGCATTGTTTCTGCAGACATTCGACAGGCAACAGGTACAAGGTTTAAAAATAATTATGCAAAGCAGAATTAGAAGTAATATGACAAATCCAGTTTGTATGATGACTCTAAACCAGGAGCTCAAACCTGAAGGTAGCCAGCTAAACAGATCAAAAGACCATGGGGAAATTTCTTGTAACCTGAGTGCTTGTTCTCTAATCTTGTGTGATTGAATTTCTACTTATTTAGAGGCATTTATCCATGTATAACAAGTGGAATTCACTATTGCACAAATGTCTCTTTCTTCATTAAGTAAATAATCAAGGGCCATGTGACTGTCCATAACTACTTTAGCCAAGGAGTCAAGTGATCATTGGGCTGCTACTGCTTTGGCTGTGGGACTGGCTAGCTTTCCTAATGTTAGGGAGAGATTTCTGGTCATGTATTTATTGGCAAGGGAAAAAGGTTCTCCTATGGAAGCAAATATTGAGTCATGTACCCCTCCTGGAAGTTTTTGTTGAGAGTGGTCATGGAGGCTCAATGGCAGGACCAAAGGGAAACTTCTGATCTGTTATAGATGCTAACTGGGACAGTTTAGTGTTCTTGTAAGCATTGACTCCTGATTCACTAGCTGTCTAAACATTAAGACCTCTGGGAAATGCTGTCCACTGCAAACAAAAATGAAACCAGGTGAGGCATGCAAGACTCCAGCTTTGGTTACTGATAGATCCATTAACTTGAATTTCCTAACTGGCCCTTTCAAACCGTGGGTTGGAGGAGTTTGGGATAGCATTCTGTGAGAAGCCATACCTTCTAAAAGAGTCTTTTCTAAAAACCTTGCAAAGAGGTGTAAACAACTTCTAAACTTTTGGCAGAATTACAAATATCTGGGATGGTGTCACAGAATTCCTAGCCTTGTAAGTAGTTACAACATATGCAGGATGTTCTTTTTTTAAAAGTTCTTTTAAATAAGGATCACTGCCTGATTACAAATATGAAAACACAAGGCAACAAAGTATGAGCCTATCAAAGAGTGATTATAGGCTGGCCTTGAGGAGTTAAGATGGTGTGTGTACAGAATGGAAAGGGTGGTTGTTCTTGTACTGGCCTTTTCAGTTGGCTACACAGCTTCTTTCATTGCTCAATGTACTGGGATATAAGAACAGTGGATTTCAAACATGTTGGATCATTCCACAGTAAGAAATATAGTGTATTTTATGGTCCAGCTCATACCTAAATATATAAAACCATATAAGTAACTGAAATAAAAGTTTAATGAACTAATGTATATTTCCTGTTTTCAGTATATGCCATGCATGCAGTCTATTTTGTACTTTATGAAATTATTTTTAAGCTAATGTAGATAATAAATAAATCTATATTATCTATAAATTATAGATAAAACTGAAGATTATTTATCTATATAGATATAAATAATATGCATATTTTCTATTTAAATAAATGTTAATCATAACTCAGCAATGGTCTGTGACTACAGTTTGAACAAGAAGTCACAGTAAAGCCTTCTATGGTAGGAGAAGGCTCTCCTGAAAGTTCTGTAGCTTCTCACCTTCCAAAGGGGCTTCTGCTGCTTTGCCCACATTCTTTCAGCTTCAATGCATACAGTCTGTGCAGAGTTAATTTATATTTAGTATTCTAAGTGTTCTGACTTTTTTCCTTGGGTTTATTTTGTGTTCTCAGCTCCTCTTCCAACTTTTTTTTTTTTTTTTTTTTACAATAATCTTTGCTGTGCTTTCCTTGGCTGAATTCTTTCATGTGTTGGGGTCCTCAGCTGGGTCCAGTTGGTTCTGTTCTACATGGTCTTTCATGTTGCAACAAGGTAACCAAGGCCTGTGCTCACAATGGTGAGAGGATGTGCTCTAGGTCCTTGGGGCTTAGGCTTGGAATTGGCCCATAGACACTTCTGCTACATTCCATGGAATGGGAGAGTGGACTCCATCTCTCAGAGAGGGGAACTGCAAAGTCATCTTTGCAAAGTGTGTGGACAGAGGGAGGTTTAAAGAACCGTAACCATTTTGTCAGTCTAGCCCAGTATTAATTCCAAATAAACCTATATTTTCCTATTTTTAAAAAGATAATCATACCTACTGTTCAAGACTATTATCTGTTCACTCCTTCTCTCCCCAAAGATGAACTCTTTAGACTTGTTTTGTTTTTCTGAGCTTCTGATCCCCCTAGGATGAGCATGGAAGGATGACTTTATTTCTTCTTTCCCTACATTTATTCCTTGAGTTTGAGGTTCATTTATTGCATAAAGGAGCTTGATTATTCCAACACCATTTGTTGAAAAGAGTGTTTTTCTACATTGAATTGACTTTAAATCAAAGTAAAAAATCAGTAGGCTATCAAGGGTTATGTTTCTTGACTATTCTGTTCCAAGTATCTATATACAACTTTGCAAGAACCATACACTAGCTTAATAGAATTTGGGGGTAGTTTCCTTGGGATTTTCACAACACAATGCATATAATCATACAATGTTTCTAGGTATACATATAATCATGCTGTATATGAATAAGGAGAACATATAGTTGGGTCATATTTTTATTCATTTTGAAAATTTCTTTTAATTTAGATCACTTACATCTAACGTAATTATTGATGTGTTTGGATTTAATTTAGTATTTTAGTATTTGCTTTTGTTTGCTACCTCTTTTTTTGATTTTCTCATTTTGCTAATATTTCCTACCTTTCCACTCATTTTAAAAGTGCTTATCCTTACTTCTTGGAACGTTGGGTAATAGTCAATATCTGAGTTATGTCAGCATTGGCGTCTGTTTTTTTTTTTTTTTAAGTTGAACTATAGTTGACACACAACGTTACATTAGTTTCAAGGGTACAAAGAGTGATTCAATAACTTTATATGTTATGCTATGCTCCCCACAGGTGTAGCTACCATCTGTCACCATACAATGCCATTGCAATACCATTGACTATATTCTCTATACTATGTCTTCCGCCCCCTTGACTTACTCATTCCATTACTAGAAGCCTGTACTTCCCACTCCCTTCACCCATTTTGTCCCTCCTTCTATCCTTGCCCCCCATGGCAACCAGTAGTTTGTTCTCTGTATTTGTGGGTCTATTTCTGGTTTTTGTTTGCTTGTTTTATTTTTCAGATTATACATATAAGTAAAATTATATGATATTTGTCTTTCCCTGTCTGACTTGTTTCACCTAACATAATACCCTCTAGGTCCATCTGTGTTGTTGTAAATGGCAAGATCGCATTCCTTTTTATCGCTGACTAATAATCCATTATATTATCTATCTATCTATCTTACATCGTCTTTATCCATTCATCTATTGATGGACACTTGGGTTGCTTTCATATCTTGGCTATTGTAAAAAATGCTGCAATAAACATAGGGATGTGTGTATTTTTTGAATTAGTGTTTTTGTTTTCTTTGGATAAACATGCAGTAGTGGAATTACCAGATCATATGGTATTCCTAATTTTTTGAAGAACCTCCATACTATATCCAAAGTGGCTGCACCTATTTACATTCCCACTAACAGTGCACGAGGTTTCTTTTTTCTCCACATCCTCACCATCACTTGTTATTTCTTATCTTCTTAATTCTAGCCTTGGTGTTTGTTAATTGTTTTTTTTTTTTTTTTCCATGGGAGCTGAAATTTTCTTGGTTCTTCATATGCTGAGTAGTTTCAGATTGCATCCTGGCCATTTTGAAAGTTATGTAATGAGACTCTGTATCTTGTTTAAATCCTCTGGGGAATGTTGGTATTTCTTTTCTCAACAGGCAGTTAACCCATTGGGCTCAGGTTCCAAGTCTTGACCAGCCTTCTGTCGGTTGTGGTCTCAATGTCAGTTTCGTGTCAAAGCAAGACTTTGCCATGCTGCTTGTATCTGTGTTGAGTGTGGGTCTTCAAGTGGCCAGTCTGGCTGGGTGGTGCTTGATCCCTTCATTCAGTTCTACAAGTCTTTGGTGTGCTGTGTAGGATTAGACCTGCACTTATGCAAATTAGGGTTTGTGTTTCTGAGATCCTCACTCCCCACAATCTCTCTAGTACTGTCTGGTTCCCTGAGCCTCCCATACCCTGCTCTGCTGGGCAGGTCCATATCTACACTCAGTTCTGGGGCCACAGAACAGGACAGATATAGGAAAAAAGCAACAAGGGTTTGCCTCTTGGACCTACAGCTGCTCTGAGCAGAGGTGTCTCCCCTCCTGAAACACTGATGTACTCTCTGCTGCCCCCACTGGATTGCCCCAGGGGCCAGGGCATCTGGGAGCAGAGAAAAGAAAACATGAGGGTCACTCCTACTGTCTGCCTCATGAGTTCCTTGCCTGCTTCTTGAGAAGGAATAGAAGACTTCTCCCAGAGCTCTCTCCACACCCTGGTGCCCTCTTCTAGGTTCTTGGCTTCTTGAGGCCCAGACTGGGGGACACAAGAAGAAAAGCAATGGTAAACCTTCCTGGTTCTTTGGTATTTAAAATTCTAATCTTCTTTTGTCTGTCTGCTGCTATGTATGCTTTAGAGTGTCTGGGTGGCTGCTCCATGCATTCTGTCCAGGTTTTGATGTTTATTCTTTGGTAGAGCCAAGGTGTCATGTGTTAACTCTGTCTTACCTGGAACTGGAATATTTCATCCCAATATTTTAAAAGCCACTTTTCCATGAAACACTCTACATCCATGAAGCCTCTATTCTGGGGTTTCAGGGTTGTCTTCCTTCCTCTAGTAACTGACTGCCCTGAAGGAGTATAGAGGGCCCTTCTCTTTCCTTCCTTTTGGGAATGCCTTTGGGGAAAAGACAGAATTCTGACTTCCCTTGGGACCCACACTTTCCCTTGTCTCTAGCCATGTTTGTAGGAAGAACTGAACCCACCCCTATCAGGGATGGTCTCTGATGGAACCAGGCCAATTAGTGAAGACCATAGCCTTACCTACAAACAGGTAGAGACAGGCACACTTTCTCCAACCCCAGTCAATGGTGGAGCATCAGTTGTGTGCTGCCCTCCCAGAACATTGAGCCATTTCCCTCTTTCACAGGAACTTCCAGAAAGCCCATAGTCTCTCTCTGCACTGGATGGAGCAGGGATATGGGGCTGGATTGGTGCAGCCAGCCTGCTCCAAGGCATTGCCAGCCATAGAGCAGGACCAATCCCTAGGGGAATAGAACAGAGAAGACTTTGGGCATATTTTCCATGGGAAAAGACCAGACTCAATCCTCTCTTATTCACACTCCTCATTTAGAGGAGGACTCAGTGCATGCTCCATGGTTTTGTCTGAACTTTTCTCTGGGCACATGACACATTTGCCCATTGTAGAATAGGCCAAAAGTGGCAGACAATGTATGCACTTTGGAGCAGCCACAATACATGTCAGGCAGGAGCTGAGGACTCAATATTCTAGTTTGTGCCTCAGATGGACAAACATACTTTTGAGGTATATGCTCCATATTGTCTCCCAGACATCCTCATGGAACACAGCCCCACCTGCCCACAGCAGTGAACTACTCATCAGCAATCTGGAACTGGCTTCCTTCCTTGCCTCTCTCATTGTGCTTCCTGGTACCAACAGAACCTGCTATGCAGTTGTCCTACAGGCAAATGTGACAGACCATGGAGTCTTCACCTATCTGAAGAAGAACAGCTTTAAGCCAGAAATGACTAGTGGAGGAATGGCCTTTAGAAGCTTCCATTCAGCTGTTCAGCCTCTCCTCTTTCTCATTTCCATAGAGGTGGCATTGGTCTATATTTAAGACCCTTCTGGCTGCAATAATGGGTGATCCTTTGTCAGAAGCAACAAAGGAAAAAACAAAAGTATTTTCCTGCTGCTGAGTCAAGAGAGATGGATCACAGTACTGCACAGGGACACAGCCACTACTTCAGCTTGTGTTCCCCACTGCTGGGACAGTGTCCTGTCCTACTGGCCCATCTTCCTCCTTTTCTCATGCATCTCCATGTGCCAAGGAGACTGCCTTGTCTCAGTCTTGCTGGGTTTATTAAAAGAAGTTTAATTTTAAAAGAATCTGACCCTTACAGAAATGCTGTAATTACAATGCAAAGAACTTTTCCCCTGAAACATTTGAGAGGAAGTTGATGAAGTGATGCCTCATCACCCTGAATATATTAATGAGTGATTCCTACAAAGAGGCACATTCTCCTCCCTAACCACAATGCAAACATGAAGGCCAAGGAGTGAACACAGGCATACCTCCTGCCTGATTCTCAATGCCTGTCAGGGAATGAGCATGCTTCCTCCAGCCTCAGCCAATGGCAACGTGGCAGGATATGTGTGCTGGGTTTCCCAGGATAAGGGATCTCTTCTCTTCCCAAGTTCCCCATAACAAAAGGATGAAGAACCATGGGCACACTTGCTCTTCCATCTGGAAATGTTCCTCAGTCTTTCCTTGACTTTTATGACCTTGACATTTTTGAAGGGCCATTATAGTACAGAATTTCCCTAAGTTTTTATTTGTCTAATGTGCATGCTAGCATGGCATCCTGGTAAGGGCTCTTCTGGTGCAGAAGCTTGTCTTTAGATTTCTCCTGGTCTGTGCCCATTGGCCTCGGTGAACACACACCTCCCACCTCCTCTCAAGGCTCCAGCTCTGACCCTGCACCCTTGAAAATGGGAAGCTCTGGTCTTTCAGTGGTTGCCTTGCCAGCTGCCTTGATCTCTCGCAACTTCTGAAATGGTAACAATCAGACCCATTTAGAGCTAAGGAGTAGGAATGTCCTTGTAGAAAGCATGTGTATTCACTGGTTTATCATCTCAAAGACAAGATCAGAGTTGTGGGATGAGACAGGAGAGCAGAAACCTATTGGCTTTGTTCTGGGCTCCCCAAGCATTTGAACTACATTGGTGCTTGATCCTGGTTCTGATTTATGGCTGAATGACTAAGGAAAAGACCTTTCCTTTGCACCATTAAAAAAACCCCAACATTGTTATCTAAACCTTCAGATTTCTCAAGAGGATAAAGTATTCTTATAACAGGTGGTTGCTCTGCTGTGTTCTGTTGAGTTTTCCCAAGGAATGATCAATGTCAAATGTGATACAAAAATTAGACACCCAGGCAAGCATCAGATATTCTGAGACACGTGGCACAGCTTTGAGAAGGGCCAACATTAGCCCCTAGTGCTCTTGGACAACACTGATGCTCTAGAAAGAGGCAGCAGTGCTCAGGCCAGCTGGGAGACCAGAGGAGAGCCAGCAGGTGCAAGCTGGGTTGTGTTCAAGGAAGAGGTTCTCTTCCCTTTTGCTCCCCCTGCTGACACATGTGGACCAGAGGGCAGTGACAGCAGGTGTTTATAGGAGCAGCATGCCCTCTGGAACCATATGCTTCTCTTTTTTGTAATTCAGGATTTTCCTGAGTCCCTATCATGTATATATAATGTTTTTCATTGTGGTAAGACACATAAGATGAAATTTATAGTTTCAACCATTTTTAGTTATACATTCCACTGGTATTAAGTATATTTACATTATTGTGCAGCACCACCAATCTCTAGAAATTTTCCATCTTCCTAAAATTAAACTTTGTACCCATTAAACAATAACACCTCATCTCTTCCCACTGTCCCTCCCCCCTGCCAGAAACCACCTTTCTACTTTGTTTGTATGGATTTGAATATTCTAGGTACTTCATGTAAGTGAAATCATACCATATTTGTTCTTTTGTGACTGGCTTATTTCATTTAACATAATGCTCTCAATGTTCACCCATGTTATAGCTTGCAACAGAAATTTCTTTCCCTTTTAAGGCTGAATAGTATTCTATTGTATGAATATACATTATTTTGTTTATTCATTCATCTGTTGATGGACATAAGTTGCTTTCAGACTTTTGGATATTGTGACAAATGTTTCTGTGGACATGGGTGTGTACATATCTGTTCAGTCCTGAGCCCCATTTTGGAGAATTAACTGTTGAACTACGGCAGAACTCCCAGGGGCCCTGACCTGGGTAGCTCTCTGCTTTGTCTATGAGCCTCCAGTGAGTCCAGTCACCTGGAGGCCTGACCTTTATAGGGAAGAAGGGAAACAGCCCTGCTGACTGTCCCAGAGACAGTGTTGGACCCTGGATGGGAGGCCAAAAACAGAATGAAGAGAGCTTTAAGGCAGAGCCAGGTTGAGAAGTTCAATGTTATTTCAAATGGAATCAAAATTTTCTTCTTTTCACATAAACCTTCTGAAAGTCAAGGATTACAGGAGAATTGCCCAGGAATCAAGGAAGGACATGTCACTTCTGCTTCAGGCTGTATCCACCAGGCTCACAGGACCCAGGTATTATCTAGATGAGCCATACCCAAATATGAGAGATGAGAGAGAGGCCAAGGGAGGTTCTGTCCACCTATAGATGCCCACCAGGGGCACAGCACAGGGGCCACCAAGTTGAAAGAAAACTTCCACCAGTACTTCAATTGAATTCAGAAGGCAGAAGCTCAATTCAGCATATCCCTACCCACTCCTTGATGCTTAAATTCACACATGTGGGGACTCAGCCTGGTATTCATGGTGAGGACTTTGGCTGAAGCACTACTCACAGCCCCTGGAAGAGACAGTGATGGTGGACACTTCCCTGGTATGGAACTGTATCATCCTTATACTGTTTGACTCAAAGAAAGACCTGGAGGGGAGAGAGGGATGGGGGAGGGCACTAGGGTATGAATGGAAGAGTAGGAGGCAGTGACTTTCAGTACAGTGGAGAAGAGGTGCTTTTTTGCCTCAAATGGGTGACAAAACATGGAGTTCAGCACCTCTGAAGAAGAAGAGCTGATGAGACCATGAAGGGCTTTATTTTCTGTGTAAAAGTTGACTGGAAACAGACCACTTCAAAGTGCCAATTTGAATCTTCAAAGAACTGAAATAAAATAACTACCTAGAATTCTATAGCCAGCAAAATTATTCTTCAAAAATGAAAGTAGGGGTGCCTGGGTGGCTCAGTCAGTTGGGTGGTGAACTTTGGCTTAGGTCATGATGTCACAACTGGCAAGTTCAAGCCCTGTGTCATGCTCTGTGCTGACAGCTCAGAGCCTGGAGCCTGCTTCAGATTCTGTGTCTCCCTCTCTTTCTGCCCCTCCCCAACTCATTCTCTGTCCCCCCCCACCTCAAAAATAAAAAAAAAAACACTTAAAAAATTAAAAAAATTAAGGTAAAATAAAGACATTCTCAGACCAAGTAAAAGGAGAGAAACCTCAAAAATATTTAAAGATTGGAAGGATTCAGAGTATGTTTTCTGTTTACAATAGGCAGTTACAATAGAAACTTAATTTGAAAAACTCTAACTGCCTGTACATTTAGTAGTATATTTCTAAATAATCCAAGGGTCAATGAAAAATCATATAAGAAATAAGAAAATACTTTGAACTGACAGATAATGAACATATGGCATAGCAAGACTTCTAAGATGCAACCAAAGCAGGGCACAGAGGAAAATTTATAGCCTTAAATTTCATATATTAACCATGCTTGAAAGACACAGAGAGGGGAGAAGAGGGAAAATTGGCTAAATCTCTAAGACATGGGCTCCCATGGAAGTAGAATTATTTAGTGATAAGACAGGTTTAAAAAAAAATTAACTAACTAAAAGATATATTATCAAGTTCCAATCAAAAATAAATCCTTAAGAGAGTTCTTTAGGGGATAGAAAATGGTCACAGTGAAAGTAATGTTGAAGGAATGATGCAGAGAAGAAGGGTAAATCCAATTTATTTAAGACAATCATATTGTCTTATGGGCTTTCAAATATGTAGAATTCAAACACATGACAGCAAGAACATACAAGGTGAGTGGGAAGTTAGGAGTATGTAGTATTCTAAGGTATTCTCACCATCCTTGAAATGATAAAAGTATTAATTTACAGTAGACTCAATTAACTAAATGTTGCTTATCACAATTGTTAGAGGCACCACTAAAAGAAGAGTAAAATAAGGAGTAAATAAGGCCATTAAGAGGAATAATTGTAATAATAAAAATATCTTGATAATTCAAAGGAATATAAGAACAGACAATGAGATAATTAGAAAACATGTAGAAATATGGCTGATTGGAACCCTAACATATTGATAATGGTAATAATAGCTGTCAGTGAGCAGTAATATGAGTCATTGTAAATGGAATAAATCCTCAAAATAAAAGACCCTTAGACTGATTTAAAAAATGTTTGCTGCTCGCAAAAGCACATCTTAATGAGTAGGACATCATCTGTGAGAAAAAAGATGGATGAAGATATATCATGAAAATAACAATGAAAACAATGCTGCTGTAGTAACTCTGACATCAGACAAGATAGACTGCAGAGCGAGAGGAATTACTTGGGATAAAAGGTACAACTTATAATGATAAATGGTTGACCACCAAAATAGTAACAGTTCTATTTGTATAAGCACTTAATTATAGTCTCATAATATATAAAGCAAACATTATGAGAAAAGAAGAACAGAAAAATTCATAATCATAATCATGAGAGACTTTAACACATCTCTGAAAAATGGACAAAAAGGTGACCCAAACCCAAACCAAATCAAACTAAACTTAATACAACAAAATAAAGCAAAAAGGGTAAATATATGGAAGGTTTGAATGAAATGGTGTACTGAGATAGATATCTAACTCCTAAAAGATACAGAATACACATTGTGTTCAAGAAGATATACAGGTGTCTACATGGCTCAGTTGCTTAAGTGTCCCACTCTTGATCAGTTTGTGATCTTGTGGTTATGGGATCAAGCCCCATGTCTAGCTCTGCACTGAGACTGGAACCTGCTTGGAATTCTCTCCCTCTTTCTCTCTCTCTGCTCCTTCTCTTTTCACACACTCTCTCTCTCTCAAAAATAAAAACAGGGGCATCTGGGTGGCTCAGTCGGTTGAGCATCTGACTTTGGCTCAAGTCATGATCTCACAGTCTGTGAGTTTGAGCCCCGTGTTGGGCTCTGTGCTGACAGCTCAGAGCCTGGAGCCTGCTTTGGATTCTGTGTCTCCCTCTCTCTGACCCTCCCCCTTTCATGCTCTGTCTCTCTCTGTCTCAAAAATAAACATTAAAAAATTAAAAAAAAATCAAACTTAAAAAAAAGAACATATAGAGTGTTGGCCATATTCTGGGCAATAAAACAAATCTCAACAAATTTTGAACAAGAGAAATAATAGGATATTTTCTAACTATAGTGGGCTTTAGCTGGAAGTCAATAAAAGATGATTAGAAAGTTGACTATGGTAGAAATTAAACAACACAGCTACAATAGCCCACAGGTCAAGAAAGAAGTTGCAGTGAAAATAAGAATATATTTTTTGAATTTAGGGAAAACTAATAATAAGCATATCACCCTGGGAGAATGAAGCCAGATGTACTTTCTGGAAGAGGAGGATCAGACAGCTCCCCCACCTGTTTCATTGCTGGCCACACACCCTGTACTCCCCTGGGTCTGGCTGGTGCTGTGGGCTCCAGCCACGGTTGTAAGCAGTCTTGGCCACTGCCTCCATTCCTCAGAAATGGGATCCCCAGGGTTCCTAGGGATTAGTGTGATTCTGGCAGTCCTTGGTGCACTGCCAGGGGGGCAAGCAAGGTGGATGCAAGACTTTGCAAGAGTGGGCTGAGATAGCAGTAGGGACCCTCTCAGGGAGCAGCTCAGGTAGGCATCCCTGGAAATGTGCAGGGAACAGAGTATGTTGCATGCATGTCATTGTGTTCAGGGTTTTTGTGATAAGGGGGTGAAAATGTGATCCTTTGCTCTGCTTTCTGTTTGGTGATGATGGGAGGGACAAGGCAGGTGGATGGAGAGGTGGAGTTGGATAGAGGTGCCAGTCAAAGCGGGGAGGTCAGCAGCTCTGAGGGCAGGGCTGAGATATTGAGTTATGGAGGGCAGCCCAGCAGTAGCTACCATCTCCTCCCTCTGTGTGTCGCCAGTCCTTGGTGCTGACAAAGGACAGAATGTTCCTGAAGATGCCTCTGCTTCTGAGGCTCATTGTGCTGGGTGCTCATGTCTGGACCATTAAAAAAGAATTTGTAGGGCGCCTGGGTGGCGCAGTCGGTTAAGCGTCCGACTTCAGCCAGGTCACGATCTCGTGGTCCGTGAGTTCGAGCCCCGCGTCGGGCTCTGGGCTGATGGCTCAGAGCCTGGAGCCTGTTTCCGATTCTGTGTCTCCCTCTCTCTCTGCCCCTCCCCCGTTCATGCTCTGTCTCTCTCTGTCCCAAAAATAAATAAACGTTGAAAAAAAAATTAAAAAAAAAAAAAGAATTTGTAGACATTAGTAAGCACCATGGTTATTTTGTGGCATCTGTGGAGTTTGCTTTGGCTCTGTTCAATGAAGACAACAGGAAAGAGCACTCATACAGGTTGCTGGGTGGGCCCAGCAAAAGGTAGGTAGCTGTCATTCTGTCCATTCCCAGATTCTGGTCCCCACGAACTGCCATGAGCCAGGCACCATGAGAGCAGAACTCTGAAGGGGGGTGGTGTCTCACCTCTAAATCATACTCCTGAAGAGATGAGGTATAGCCCCTTCTGTGCACAGAGCCCACCAGCTTCCCTCAGTCTTCCTGTTTTTTGACCCTCTCCCTCTTCCTTGGACACCAGCCAGCCCTGGACACCTGGAGGTCATAGGAGCTCCTTGGGCACAGGTGTTTCACTTGCTCTCCCAGTGCCTGTGCCCTGTCCTAGCTCAGGGTCTGGTGACCATGCAAGTGGGTTTGGGGGTGCATGGGTATGTGTATGTGAGTGTGTTTTTGGTGTGTGTTGGAGCATGAGTGGGTATCATGTGTCAGCTCTAGGAACAGAGTCCCAAATGAAGTCAGCTTTCTAGACAATTACAGGTCAGTCTAGTGAGAGGCAGGTTCCTTACTATGGTGATTTCTGGCTACATTTCTATGTTTGAGTTCTTGAGTTTTCACGGACTTCTATTTAACAAGATGAAATAATAACTTTTAAGTGTGGATGGAACTAGAGGGTATTATGCCAAGTGAAATAAGTCAGTCAGAGAAAGACAGATATCATATAATTTCACTCATGTGGAATTTGAGAAACTCAACAGATGAACATAGGGGAAGGGAAGGAAAAATAAGACAAAAACAGAGGAGGAGACAAACCACAAGAGACTTTTAAATATAGAGAACAAATTGAGGGTTGATGGAGGGGAGGTAGGTCGGGGATGGGTCAAATGGGTGATAGGCATTAAGGAGGGCACTTTTTCAGATGAGCACTCATTGTCATATATAAGGCATATGGGACTACTCCTGAAGCCAAGACTACACTATGTTAACTAACTTGAATTGAAATAATAAAAAAGAAATAATAACTTTTAATAACTTCTGATAGAAGCCTAACAAACACATGGAACCACACTGCTTTGTAAATATCCACCTTGATGAACATTAGCAAGAAGTACCCTTTTGTACAGCCAACTCCCACATGAAGTGAGGCAGAGCATTCCCAGTCCCCAGGGCCTCCTATGTCCTGCCCTCCTGCTCTGAAAGGAATGGCCAGCTCTGATGGCTGATCAGTGGATAACAGCTGTTATCCTACTGTCCAGAGAAGGACTCACTGGTGTGCTCGCCTTGTGTCCGGCTGATGCTGTGCAGGTGTCCAATGAGAGATGGGTGGTGCTGTCACTGTAGCTGGAGACCATGCAGGCTCCTTGCTGTGCAGCTTTCCAATCTGTGCATTCATGGCACTGTGAACATGGCTAGTAGCTACAGATCATCAGGAAGAGTGCCGCAGGGAAGATTCTAGTGCATGCTTTAGGTTCATATAGGGACACTTTTCTGTTGATTATATGCTTACAGAGAAATTACAGAGGATTTATATATCCTATTTATACACATATTTTCATCTTTTGCCCACTTTTCTACTTGATTCTCTGTCTTTTATTCATTCATGGAAAGCAAATATTTAGAAGTTGTTTTATAATTTCTTCTTGACAGAGGTGGACAATAATATTTTTAATGGAGCTGAAGTTGCACCGCACAATTTGTAAAAAGCAGGATGAAGACATAAACAACTGCCCCTTGCAAAAAGGTTTGAGAATAAAATTAAAAATAATATTAGAGAGGGTCTATGAAAGTAAGCTTGGGTGGTTGTCAGGGATGATCCTGGGCCAGAATGAGCATTTTGTCCCCTCCTCCCCCAGGTTCCAGGGCACCCCTCCTCCAATCCCCGGGAAGGAAAGTTGGTCACACTAAGCAGACAGAGATGCTTCCAGCAGAGCAGTGAAGCTGAGCCCTGTGCTCACCTGGCTGGTCCACCAGAGATCCTCTGCAGACACCCATATGACCTTCCTCCCAGGATGGAGTCCACCCCAAGAGCCCAGCCTGGATGCTTCCTCAGACCTCAGGTTCAGGCAGACACTCTTCACTCTCTGTGGTCCTAGCTTTTCTCTTGCTACTGTATTTTGGTTTTGGAGGATTGTTTGGTTTGTTTGGTCATCCCACCTTCTCCTCTATTCCCCTGGGCTTGAAGGATGTGTCTCAGTCTTGCATCTCAGCCTTAGAGGTAGCTTCCCCTCAGGGTAGGTTTGCAGCTGCTGCTGAATATTGGGTGTCCAGCTGGACCACTTCCTGGGTAGTGTGCTGGATCCCTCAGAACTAACGTATGTGTGTGTGGGGGATGGTGTTTAGGCCATGTCACACGCACTGGTAGGACCCCTGAAGGACAAGTAATCGTCCCACCACGTGCCCTCTCAGGAACCCTTGTTCCACATGTGCAGATTAAGCAACTCCTCCCCAGCATTTTGGTGGAGTCTTGAGCTCCTCAAATCCTACCCCAGGTCACTGTTTGTTTTTGCTGTTCATTGTTTTCCATGTATTAATCTCTGTTCTAATCTCATAATTACTTTTTTTCCCCAGGTAGACTGCACCTTTGTTGTGGATGCCAGACCATGGCTTTCCCAGTTCTCCCTCCTGAACAGCACCTGTGTGCAGAAATAGGCTGGGAAGGGGCCCCTGGCTCTTCATGCAAAAGATCCTTTTCCTCCAGAGAGCAACAGTCTGTATGTAGTCCCAGGTCTGTTCAGCACCAGGAGAATTAAAAGCATCTCAGAGCACTTTTTGGGTCCCTGTCAGTTTTTCACTTTCCTGAATCATTTTTATTTTATAAATGTTGCTGCTGTGACAAGAAGTACAGAATTGGTCATCCTTATTATTCTTACATTGGCTGCTGGTGCACAGTGTTGAGTCAATCAGACTCCCCAACTCATGGGAGGCTGCCCTCGTGGTTCTTTCAGGGCCCCCACTTGTTGGTTGGTATATTTATTCATTCAGTCATCCATTAATATAACCATCCATCCATCCATCCATCCATTCTTTCATTCATTCTCCAATCTCTCCATGCTCTCATCTATTCCACTCAAAAAGAATGCAGACAATTTTGTGAGGGAACATCCACCTGTATCTTCTTTATTTCAGCTCTGGGGGAAGGCTCACAATGGGGTGGTCCTTCTGAAGAGGGGCCATATCTCATTACAGGGATAGGAGGTGAGTGAGTGAAGCTGACTAAAGGCTTTGTCCTCCATGGACACCAATCAGGACATCTGAACATGAGCCCCCTGAGGCTTTTCAAGTAGGTTTTCTTGAGAGCCTCTGAGGACAGTTCAGAACATGACACCTCAGTCACCATGTTCCACCTATTCTCTGATATATTTGTACCCCCCCCCCACAGCCCATACTGGATTTAAAGGCTGCCAATACCAATCACTACTCCTGGAACAGGCATGTGGTGATGGACACCTAGCCTAATGAGTATGTCTTCTGGGATCCTCGTGGGGAGTAGCCCTGAAGGGCTAGAGTGGAGAGAGTGTGGGAGCACCTGGGGGCATGACTGGGACAGAGAGGCAGTGGCAATGACACTTGGAGGAATCCTTCAGAATGGAGGGGTTAGGGATTATCCTACCCACTTTTAGATTTTCAGGGGGTCTAATTTAACTGTGGTTGAAAGTCTGTCCCTTTCTTGCTGATGTATTCCCAAGATGAGGCTATAAGCACTCTGGGCAGCTTCACTGGGCACAGTATAAAGATGGTGGTCTGAGGTTTGGTCCTTTGACCAACCTGTGTATAGAATTTCTGGCATCTCCCCACAATATGATAGGGGCAAATATAAACAAACAAGGTGTGGTCAGCACAGCCAGCATAATACCTGACCTTGGCTTGACATCACTCAGGTTCATAGTGGTCTAGCCATTCATTGCTTAGGGGCTGTGCTGGCTAGGACAGTCAGAGCCTCTCTGAGCACTAATTGGTGCTGCTCACAGGTGCCCCTCATAGGTGAACACCTTTACCTTTGCTCCCATTTCACACTGGGAAGCCCTGGAATCTTGTTCTTTTCAATTATGCTGTGCTTTGAGCTCAGATACACCTTATGTGCACCTGGGGGCTTTGCAAATGTCCCTGTATTAGTGCTATGTCTCCCAGCAGACCCAGCCACTGGGTTATTTTAAACCCTGCACAGGGGCACCTGGGTGGCTTAAATGGTTAAGCATCCAACTTTGGCTCAGGTTATAATCTCATGGTTCATGAGTTCAAGCCCTGCATTGGGCTCTGTGTTGACATCACGAACCTTCGTGATGTCCAAAGGAGCCTTCTTTGGATTTTGTCTCCCTTTCTCTCTGTCTCTGTCTGTCTGTCTCTCTCTCTCTCTCTCTCTCTCTCAAAAATAAATAAATAAATAAACAAGAAAAAATAAGCCTTGCGCTGATGATTCTAATGAGCTTCCTATTGGACACAAAGGTGTGAGTGCAGGTTTGTGATTCTGACTGTGGCCTCCTGTAGCTCTCAAAAAGTATGGGACTAGAAACAGCCGTTTGAGAACTGAAGGTCACAGCTTTGCTTGAATATGAAAGTTACAACAGTTGTATCCTTGGGCCACCTCTTCTTATGGCCTCCAGATTGGTAAAGCCACACCCAGGTCTAGAAGAACAATCAAACCCTGATCCAATAACTGACAGATCCCACCAGGTAAAAATCAGAAAATATATACAAAAATTTAAGAATACATTGATTTTTGATTATTTTTCAGAGTTTAGTTAAACTATTCCAGAGTACTGCTGCCTTGGCATCCACTTTGTGTGGCCAAGGAGACTGAGGGTTCCTAAAAGTGACACTAACCTTTCATATAAGCACAAGCATGTGCCCTAGAGTCAAAAGCAAATGGAAGTACCGGAAGTGACTTCCCGTACAGCCCTTGTGAGCAACAGTCTCCCCTGCCTCCAGAGCCTCCCCTTTGTGTGCCATTACATAAGACCCTTATGAAGTTTACCAGGACCCTGCTCTTAAGAGTTGAATTGACCAATCTGGCCCTATCCTAAGAACCCCAAAGCATTCTACCCAGTAAAGCCATGCGCTCCAGATCTTTTGGCTCCATCTGAATTGTGCCTTGACCTCCCCATGTGGCCGCTTCATCTTGCTGAGTGCCTCCCCCAGGACCTGTGAGTGATAGTCATCTATTTCAACTTCTCCCATGGTCCCTTGCTGAACTGTGATTTACCATGCCTTACTCTGTGCTCCCCTTTGGTGTTATTTTGACAAACACCATATTTTGGTGTTATTTTAACAATTATATAGAACATTCACCACCAACTAACAACATATATTCTTCAGCTAATAGAATACTGATCCAAATTGAGCATATTCTGATCCATAAAGCAAATCTCAATGAATTTGAAAGAATTGATATTATATGGAATAATTTCTCTGGCTGCAGTGGTGTTAAGATTGAAATAAAGGAGAAAAATGGTTGTTGAGTCAGTAATCCACCTTTAAATAACACATGGGCTGGAGAAGTAATCTCAGTTCTGATTAGGGTATATTATCAAAGGAAATGATTAAAACTTATGTGACAAGTATGTATGGTGATTCTGGGGTTCAGCTTCAAGGAAAGCAATGGTTCGGACAGGCACATGCTGAAGATGGACGCTAGGATGACTGATGATCATAGTCTCTCTCTCAAGAATGCGAGGAAGTTATCACAAAAAAGCATAGTCAAAGGAAAGAAGAAATAAATTGATAGAAAGGGTCAATAAATCCAACAGCTGTCCATTCACAGGCCTCATGAAATCCCTGAACCCCAGTAAGAGAGTTCTAGAAGTGAGGCAGTGACAACCCACGTTAGTAATGTAAAGGGGCCTTGTTATAAATCCTGCAGTTCTCAAAAGGTTACACTGGCCACTCTAGTCATCCTGCTGCCAGGAGTAGGGAGGAAGAACCAGTGTCAGGGCCCTGAGCTCCTCGGGGGAGGAAACACTCAGACTCAGACATACTTGGAGGTAGGTTTTAGAGCCCTTGTGATGATTGTCCTTAGATGCCCATACCTCCAGCCATATACTGATGTGCAAAAGGGAAGGTGTTCACAAGAGTGTCTGCCAGTTTGGCCACACTCCCATCTCTTCCTGGGGTAGCCCCAGTGTGTACTTATGGCCTGTCCCCACAGCTGTGGCCTTGGCCCCGTACCCTTTCTGGGATCATCATCAATGTGTTTGTGTCTATTTTCTCCATGCCCAAGTGGAAAAATCCTTCCTTTGCATAGTGTCCTCATACATGTGGGCAGCATGTTGTACTTTCCCAGTCTGCTCACTCCCACTGCTTTGTATGAAGTCAGGCAAGTACCATGGTACCTCTCCTATGCGATAAGCCTGACAACAATGACATGGCAAAAGCCATGGGATGTCAAAGTTTCAGAGCTGTGTGGAAATGCATGTGGGCTGGGGCTGAGCCAGGTCTGCCCTTCCCAGCTCCTGACCAATGTCCATGGCTGCCATCCAGCAGAGACCTGCTCTGGTCTAGTATACCCCCCTTGTCCTGGGCATGCTCTCCACCCATCCCAGGACATTAGAAATCTCTCTCCCCACTGCCAAGTACAGTCAGACCTCATGGCAAGTAGGTCAGTAGGTGCCAGAGGTGATGGAAAGGATGGTACCCCAGCCCCAGTGGTGGCCTTTCCCTGTACCCTCCTGATGCCCCCAGGGGTAATAGGCAGCAGCCATGGTCAGAGGTAGACCTGGCTTTTACCTCAAATCCCCAGGACTCAGGGCCTACCAGTGTTCCTAAGTGTTCCTGTGACTTGCCAGTTGTAGGATACACTGCCATGAGAGGAAGAGAGGTGGCTTCAAGACCCCCAATCAGGGCCTATTTGGGCTGGGCTGGGGCAGGGGGATGTAGCCCTGCAAACAGAGCATCTTTCATGTGTGTCCCTGTGTCCAAGGCTTATGGAACAAAGGGGTGGAGATTGAGAGCTTCTGCTCTGCCTTCTGTTTGTAAAGATGGGAGGGACAAGGCAGGCAGTGAAGGGGAGGAGCTGGACAGAGCACTGGCCAATGGCCAGGGACTCCTTGGGGTAGAGCTGTGTGGGATGCAGAGCTGCAGAGGGTGGGCCCACACCAGCTGTTACCCTGCCATCTGTGTGCTGCTGGCCTCCAGGGCTGACACCAGACAGCATGCTCCTGAAGGCACCTTTGCTTCTGGGGCTCATTACACTGGTGTCTCATGTCTGTAGTTCTGACTTTGTGGACATTAGTAAGAGAAATAATCACTTTGCCCTGTGTGTGGAGTTTGCAGTGTTCCATTTCAACCAAGTCTATCCAGATGAGTATGCATACAAGTTGCTGTGGGTACGGCGAAGCCAGCGCAAGGTAAGTGGTGTATCCTCCCTCCCTGTGGCTCCATATTCACCTAGAGACCACACTTAGGAGGGGCGAGTCCTGGATCCACAGGGAAGAGCATTCCTAAATGCCCAGATCTGTTTTTGTCTGTTGTATCATCATTTTAATTTGGCAAATATTGGTAAAAAAACACAAGTTCTCATTAGAAGTGTTCCAGATTTCCAATTTGTTTTCCTCATGAGTGAGGCCCCTGAATAACAAAGGGGAGAAGGAAAGAGGTGAGCAGAAAGCAAGTACTGAAGACAGAGATCCAGCTGCGGAGTGAAAGAGGGAAGAACAGGGGCTGATGAGGCAGCTGAGAGAAGCTAGAGTGGGACAAACAAACAAGAAACACTAAGAAAAGCGGTAGATGGGAAACAAAATCCTGAGAAGGAAAGGCATGACAGCAGTTGAGCTGTGAGGCTCCTGTATGAAGCACTGTGGGTCCAAGCCTGGGTGGGAGATGGCAGAGACGACAGGCAGGGATGTGTTCTCATGTGACTGTTATGCTGGTGAGGACAGGCCAACGGCCCCCAAGTTCATAAGTGAAATGGTGGAAAGTTGGGGCAAGAGCTGCACGTGTGGGGGCCCAGGGCTGAGGGGAGGTGAGAGGTATGGGGAGTGGTCAGGGAAGGCATCTAAATGACGGGTACTCCTGGAAGGACCCAGTCACATGGAGGGTGAGGATAAGGAGGGCAGGCAGCTGTGGAGAGGACCCTAGAGGAACAAGCAACAAGTGTCCCTGGGGATGGCCTGAAATTCCAGGGACTGGATTTGCTATGAAAGAGGTGCAGAGAGGCAGGAGTGCAGTGTGAAGTGGGACTAGGGGCACCTTCAGGGCCCCAGGTGAAGACTTGGGATGTTATCCTTGGAGTTCTGGAGACCTATGGAAGGGGCTCTCTCAGAGTCTCCACAGCCACTGGGATGCAGTGGTCACTGGGGAATGGAAGAAGTGCTGGCTTCTGTATCTGTTGGAGGTTGATGTGGAGTGCACACTGGTATGAGGGTGTGAAAGAGGCTCAAAGACGGACCCTGGGTGTTTTCCCAGAACACATGGGTGTGCAGTGATTCTATCAACTGAAAAGACACAGCAGGTTTGGAGGAGACACAAATAGATCTGGGAATTTAGGATTCCTGAAACAGCCCAGGCAGAAGAAGGTCTTGTGTTACAGAGCCTTAAAAGTGAGAAAGAGGTTGGGTCTGATAGAAATGTGTCATTAGTCTCTGTTGGGAAAACCTTTCCCACTGCTGTTTATTCTTACCATTTTGTGCTTTCTTTGGACAGAATACATACTGCTGTCCAGAACTCATTCTGTCCATGCCCAGATTCTGGTCCCTGCATGAACTGTCCTGAGCCAGGATAGCCTACCATGCCAGCAGGGCTCTGATGGAGAGGGTCTCACTTCTTCACCACATTCCTGAAGACAGCCCATACACACAGCCCACCAGATTCCTTCAGTCTTTCTCATTTCCTTACCCTCCGCCTCTTCCTTAGACAGCATCCGGCCCTGGACACCTGGAGGCTGCAGGAGCTCCTTGGGCATAGAGACCACAGTTGCTGCTTCAGCCCCTGTGCCCTGTCCCAGCTCAGGTTCTGGTGAACATGCAAGTGGGGCTGGTGGTGCATGTGTGTGTGTGTGTGTGTGTGTGTGTGTGTGTGTGTGTTGGTGGTGTGTGTCATGTTGATGGTACATGTCTAGGTATGAGTGGGTATCATGTGTCAGCTGTAAGAACTGAGTCTCAAATGAAGTCAGCTTTCTAGACAATTCCAAATCAGTCCACTGAGAGGCAGAGTCCTCCTTATGGTGAATTCTGACTATATTTCTATGTTTGAGTTCTTCCTCTTTTTTTTTTTTTTTTACTTAAAAATTTTAATGTTTATTTTTGAGAGAGAGAGAGACAGGGAAAGAGAGAGAGAGAGAGAGAGAGAACAAGTGGGAGTGGGAGGCAGAGAGTGAGACAGAGATACAGAATCCCAAGCAGGCTCCAGGCTCTGAACTGTCAGCACAGAGCCCAACACAGGGCTCAAACCCATGAAGTGGGAGATCATGACCTGAGCCGAAGTTGGACACTTAACTGACTGAGCCAACCAGGTGCTCCTGTTTGAGTTCTTCTTATGCTTTTGTGGATTTGTTTCTATTTAACAAAATAAAATAATAACTTTTAATAATTCCTGATAGAAGCCTAACAAACACATGGAACAACACTGCTTTGTAAATATCCACCTTAATGAACGTTAGCAAGGAGAGCCTTTCTGTATAGCCAGTTCCCACATGAAGAGAGGCAGAGCATTCCCAGCCCCCAGGACCCTCTATGTCCCCATCTAGATGCTGTCCCAAAAGGAATTGGCAAGCTCTGATGGATGATCAGTGTACTAACACACCTGTTATCCTACTGTCCAGAGAAGGACTCACTGGTGTGCTCACATTGTGTCTGGCTGATGCTGTGTAGGTGTCCAATGAGAGATGGGTGGTGCTGTCAGTGTTGCTGCAGACCATGCAGGCTCCCTGCTGTGCAGTCTTCCATCCTGTGCATTCATGGTGCTGTGAATGTGACTAAAAGCTACAGGTCATCAGGAAGAGTGCTACAGGGAAGATTCTAGTGCATGTATATATGGACATCTTCTTATAAGAAAAAAGGGAAAATGAAGAGGAAAAGGTGAAATAAAAAATCAATTAAAATTAGAAAAATAAGAGTCATTACACATACATAGGTCCTTATTCATTCACATATGCACATTCACAGTTTTTGCCTGTTTTCCTTATGGTTTTCTGTTTTTCTCATTAATGCAAAGTATTTCACTGCAGTTTCTACAATTTGTTCTTAACAGCAGTTTACTTTGATATATTTAATGGAGTTGGAGTTGGGCCAAACCATTTGCTCAAAACAGGATGAAGACCTGGAAAACTGTCCCTTACAAGAAGGCCCGAGAGAGAAAAAGGTTTGAGAATATGATGAACATTCACATAAAGGAGGGTTGATGGGAGGAGGCTTAGGGAAATTGTCAGGGATGGTCATGGGCCAGAATGAGAGTCTGACTCCTCTCCCCAGGTCCCAGGGCTTCTCATTGAAGGGGGATGTGGTCATTCCAGGCAGACAAGAGCTGCTCCTAGAAGGGTAGCGAGCTGAGCCCTGTACTTACAGCTGGCCTCTATAGTAGCCTTCTTGTGTTATCATCTATGAGCTGATCTTATTCAGGAGACTTGGACCCCAGGCATGAGCCTCAGTCAGGATGATGTTCAGCCAGGATGGGTGCTTATCTCGGTACTCCCATCCCAGACTTGGGGGTAGCATCCTTTCAGGGTAGGTTTGCAGCTGCTGCTGAGTGTTGGCAGCACTAGATGGACCACCTCCTGGGCAGTCTGCTGGCTCCCTAAGAACTCAGGGGGGCGGGGGCGGGTGCTTAAGGCAGCATAATCTGCACTGACAAGACTCTGAAAGGGCAAGTAATGGTCCCACCACATGCCCTCTCAGGAACCCTTGTTTCACATGTGCAGATTCAGCAACCCCTGCCCATCATTCTGGTGGAATCTTAAGCTCCTCAAATCCTACCCCAGGTCACTGTTTGTTTTGGCTTTTCATCTTTTGTAGTTTTTCATGCACCTTGAACTCTTATTCAGTCCTTCATGCTAAATGTTCTCCATGTGTGAAACTGTTCTAATCTCATAATTACTTTTTTTAGGTGGATTGCACCTTTGTTGTGGATATCAGACCATGGCTTTCCCAGTTCTCCCTCCTGAACAGCACCTGTGTGCAGAAATAGGCTGGGAAGGGGCCCCTGGCTCTTCATGCAAAAGATCCTTTTCCTCCAGAGAGCAACAGTCTGTATGTAGTCCCAGGTCTGTTCAGCACCAGGAGAATTAAAAGCATCTCAGAGCACTTTTTGGGTCCCTGTCAGTTTTTCACTTTCCTGAATCATTTTTATTTTATAAATGTTGCTGCTGTGACAAGAAGTACAGAATTGGTCATCCTTATTATTCTTACATTGGCTGCTGGTGCACAGTGTTGAGTCAATCAGACTCCCCAACTCATGGGAGGCTGCCCTCGTGGTTCTTTCAGGGCCCCCACTTGTTGGTTGGTATATTTATTCATTCATTCATCCATTAATATAACCAACCATCCATCCATCCATCCATCCATGTATCCATTTCTTCACTCATTCTCCAATCTCTCCAGACCCTCATCTATTCCACTCAAAAGGAATGCAGACAATTTTGTGAGGGAACATCCACCTGTATCTTCTTTATTTCAGCTCTGGGGGAAGGCTCACAATGGGGTGGTCCTTCTGAAGTGGGGCCATATCTCATCACGGGGATTGGAGGTGGGTGAATGAAGCTGACAAAATGCTTTGCCCTTCTGGGACACCCATCAGGGCATCTGCACATAAGCCTCACTGACACATAATTAGATCTTCTCCAAAGCCTCTGATGATAGCTCAGAACACAATAGCTCCAGTCTCTATGTCTCACCTGCTCCCTGAGGCCTGTAACCCCCTCCCAGTACAGCCTGACCTCCATGGCTGTCAATGCCAATCACTACTCCTGGGACAGCCACTGTGGTGACAGACACCCAACCTGATGAGTAAGTCTGTCTTCTGAGATCCTCATGGGGATGGCCTGGAGGGGCAGAGTAAAGGAGTGTGGGAACACCTGGGGGAATGACTTGGACAGAGAGGCAGTAACAATACTGTTTGGAAGAATACTTCAGAATGGAGGGGCTGAGCATCTTTCTTCCTTCTTCCTGGGTTTCTAAGGACTCTGATTTGAGTGGCTCCTTGTTGAAAGTCTGCCTGTTTCCTGGCCCATCTATTTTTATGAAATGGTCATAGGGATGATGTGACAGAATTTTCCAAGACAATTTTGGACAGTTCCATTGGGTATAGCACAAAAATAGTGGTCTGGTTCAGCTTTGGTTCTTTGATACATCTGTGTATAAAGTTTGTGACTTCTTCCACACCTTGGTAGGGACATACACAAACTTACAAGGGTAAGTCTGTGTAGCCAACAGATAATAGGTCACTACTACCCATCCTTGCTTGAGAGTACTCAGGTTCTGAGGAATTGTGGCTTCACCTGAGGAAGGCCTAGTGTCCTGTTCTTTCTCACTATGTCTGTTGTGTCTTCTGATCCATGAAAACCCCTTAATTTTACAAACCCGTTTAATTTTACAAATATCCTAGAGATCAGGCCATACCCACCTTCTCTACTAAAGAAGAATCTTTGTGAACCAAAATCAGAAATACATACAGTCTCCAGGTGATTGGCACTGTGGCCACAGTTGGAAAATAGTTATCTAAGGAACTGAAATATTTAGAAATGTGTGAAATGTAGCTAGTGTATTTTGTTTGTGACCTATGTCTTTCCTCTGGTTCATGCTTTCATAGAATATAGAATTAAAAACATGGCCCCATTCACTCAACTCATGTTCACAGGTCATGGTTTGTGCAAGAGTCTTTGGCAAGGTGGGTAAATGTGCCTGCCACCATTGCCTTTGATGAGCACACATTAGTAACTTTGGAATGATACAGCATTATCCAAGGTGAGTCAGCACCAGGAGCAGCTTGTCCTGTGTCAATGTGTCTTAGAGAGACCTCTCCAGATCCAGCCCAGTCATTCATTGTCCCAAAATCAGTAGGGAGTAAAAATATACTTGAAAGTTACAATATAATCACCCATATAGAAACATTGACATGCATTTCAGAAATTCTCTATTTCCACAAACCCAGAATGTTTTATGGGATTTACTGGTTTGAAGGAGCAGAGGTCTTTGGAATATATCTGTGAGACCCCTTCTGAAATGGGGGCTTAAACCAAAATCTCAGCACTGAATTCTCTGGGGAAGCTTCAAAGTGACAAGGGAGGAGGTGAAAGAGAAATAGGGGAATGATGTTCCCTGCAAGGTTGATGTCATGAAATTTAAGTGATGAGATGATCTCTGTTAACCCTCACCACCAGCACCCTTCCCCATTTCCCTGCCAGGGCCCTGGCAGCTAGTCTCATGATTCTCTACTGTGCTTTTCCTAAACTGAGCTCACAGATTGAATCTAGTTCTTTTTACCCATGTTAACTCTTTGATTTCCAAATGCAAAGATCCATAGACATTACCAAAGAAACAAAGGCTCAGAAATACATGTAACTAGTCATTTGTTATCTCCTTTTTGTGATGCTTTCCAAATATTATTGTCAAAGCAAAATCATATACCACAGAAACTGCTGCTTTTTATAAGCTTTCCTGTCCTCTCTTAGGAAGCTACATTGTCAGCCCAGAAATAGCATCAGTGAATCAAAACCAACAAATCAATGTCCTGAAGCATCATATTTGTTAGGCTGAGCACCTCACCTCTGTCTCCAACTGCCCTAGACACAGGTGCCATTCCTCAGCATCTGCCCTATGTCTTCCCAGCATGCTCATAAAGCTGGTATGACCTCTCCTTCCTCTCCAGTCTCCTGGTCATACCCACTTTCAGAATTTACTCTTTAGATAATGACATCTATTATCTCTGAAACTGTCTCTCTATATTTTATGTAGACCTGTCCTATGGTTACATCGTATGCATTGCTGTCAGATCAAGGTAAAATATTTTCCAAATCATGCAAAGCCTCAATTAGTTCCACATGTTTAAAACACAGAATGTCCATCACTCAGCCAAAAGCAATCATAAAAAATACAAGACTTGATGGGTAAATCAAGAGCAAAATTCAATAATAGAAACAAAACTGAAAATATACCTAGACAGTGTAGTTATCAGATATGGGGCTTTAATGTGTCCAAGATGAATAGGTTCAGGGGAGAAAGATGGGTAGTACCAGCAAAGAAGTAGAAGCTACCAAAAAAGAATAAAAGGAAAGTTCTAGAACTGAAAAATATAGTAATGGAAATGAATAATGCAATAGGCAGGTTAACCTCAGATTCAGAGCAGCTACATGAGAGTTAGACAGCAGGGAGGCAGACTTGAGCAGATACAAGATGGGAAGCATGAAAAGGCAAGGTGAGATCTCCCTCATAGAGGAAGAAACAGACCATGGGACAGAAGCAATATTGCTGATTCATAGGGGCACACGTACCCAATATTTATAACAGTGCTTTCAACAATAGCCAAATTATGGAAAGACCGTAAGTATCCACCAACTGATGAATGGATAAAGATGTGGTTTATATATACAATGAAATACTACTTGGAAATAAGAAAGATTGAAATCCTGCCATTTGCCGTAAGGTGGATGAAATTGGAAGGTATTATGCTAAGTGAAATGTCAGTTGAAGAAAAATATCATGTTTTCACTCATATGTGGAACTTGAGAAACTTAACAGAAGACATGGGGGAAGGGAAGGGGAAAAATAGTTACAGGGACGGACGGAGGGAAACCATAACAGACTCTTAAATACAGAGAACAAACTGGGGGGCTGATGGGGGGTGGCAAGGGAGAGGGGAAAATGGGTGATGGACATTGAGGAGGGCAGTTGTTGGGATGAGCACTGGGTGTTGTATGTAAGAGATGAATCACGGGAAACTACCCCCAAAACCAAGAGCACACTGTATACACTGTATGTTAGCCAACTTGTATTATACTGAATACATATACAGCCAAACTACATTAAAAAAAGAAAAAAATATAAAGCTTGAGTTCTCTAGAACTGACCAAAGACATCAAGCCATTGATTTAAGCAATGTTATAAACCCAAGCAGGGTATAATAAAAGAAACCCATAACTGAGAATAAAAGACTTCAAAGTCAAATTTAAGGAGAAAAAATCTTAAAATCAGCCAGAGGTAAAAATATCTCTTATTTTCAAACAAACCATTATCAGGCTTTCAGCTGAGCTCAGGAAACAACGAAATGTCAGAAGATGCCATGCACGTGCTAACTGCTGGAGGAAATTAATTATGGACCTAGAATCCCTCAGCCAGCAAAAACCTCTCTCAAAAATGTATACAAAATCAAGTTATTTTAAACAAGCAAAATGGAGTGTAGTTGTTGCCAGTAAAATTGGTCTAAAATAAACACTGGAGGGAATTCTCTGGGAAGAAGGAAAAACAAGTCCAGATGGAAAAATAGTATGGCAGGAAGAAAGGAAGAACACTCAAAAGGAACAATATGTAAATAAATGTAGGTGATATATTGACTGTAAGAAATACTATTGTATTGAATATTGTTAAATACATATAGAATTAGTATACATGAAAATAGCACAAAGGTGGAACAGGAATCAATATAACTAGGATGATGTATATGCACTGGAAACCTTAATTAAAAGTTAGTTGACTGCTGGAAAAGTCCAAGAAGGCAAAACAAAAAGGAAACACTTCTAAACATGAACACAGAGATTTTGGAAAAATGAGAATGGATTAAAGTATACTATGTCAACGCTAACCAAAAAAATGTCAGTATAACAGTACTAAGATTCCATAAGCCCTAAGACAAGAGACAGCACTTGAAATAAAGGTGGCCAGTTTACTGATGGAAATGTTTATCTACTAAGAATATATAACCACTCTAAATATGTAGGCACCTGTCTCAGAATACCCAAAGCACAAACAGAAAGAATAAAAAGGGGAGATAATCAAATCCACCATCATAGCGAGAGGCTACAAAACACACCCCACAGGGGCTGATAAAACTCAGCGGGCATAGTACATCAGCCATGTTCTAAAGTTCCTATAGAGATGTACCAACTTGTCCTTTTTGACTTACACTGAACATCACTTACACACTGATTATGCATACATGCTCTTTTCAAGTGCATATGAAACATTTCCAGAATTGATCAATTGTGTATCACAAAGTAAGTCTCAACAAAATTCACAGGCCTGACACTATGCAGATCATTTAATAACCACGGTGAAATTAAGGTGGAAATCAATATGAAAATGCAAGAGACTTCCAGAGATCAGAAGAAGCTTCCCTTGTTTCTGTGGACCCTTCCCATCCTCTCTGCTGGCTCTCTCCTCAAAGTGACCCAGAGATTAAGGGGGATGGATTTGGAGGATTTGTTGCCTACAGAGAAACTTCTGAGGGGATCCCCTCTGAGGAGACTGGATCCAGGCCAAACTCCTAGAAGTAACTTTTCAGGCTGCAGGTAATTATAAAGGCTCCACCTGGAAGGCTTCATGACAGAAGTCGGCCTCCAGTACCAGCCCTTGTACACATTTGCAGTCTTTGATGAGAACTGCAGGCAAGGGTTCACATGGCCCTCCAACCCACAGGGAAGGTGCTCCACCAAGATACTGCTTTGGGGGACCTCCTAATGGAAAAGGGGCACTTGACACTTTTCTTCACTCAGACTCAGTTCTCAATACTTTCTGACTCCTAGCCCTTCCTCCTCACCCTCTCAAGAACTTGGGAGTCCTCTCTCGCTTGCTTGCTTCCTATTCATTCACTAATTTATTGTCTTTTTCCCCACACCTACTCTAGTCCCCTTCCCCTATTCTTGTATTCTCATGCCTTTTATGTGTACCTTCACATCGGTATTTTTGAAGAGTGGGTAGTATTGTTTTGTGTCCAAAATATTTAATTGGGTTGTACGATACATTTTCTTTTGAATTTGACTTTTTCCTTTTAACATTGTCTTTTATAAGATCCATTTCTTGGGGCACCTGGGTGGCTCAGTCGCTTAAGTGACTGACTCTTGATATTGGCTCAGGTCATGATCTCAGGGTTCCTGAGATCAAGACCCGCACCAGGCTCTGCGCTTACAACGTCGAGTCAGCTCGGGTTTCTCTCTTCTCCCCTCTCTCTACCCCTACCCCTTCCTCTCAAAATTAAGAAATAAACATTTAAAAATAAATGATCCACTCTTCTTTCTCTGTATACATCCAGGCTAGCTTCCAGACCTGAGTCATACTTTACCCACCTTTCTCCACTTCCAGAGAGCTTCTGAGTTTCCTATCAAATTTGCTGTAGTGAATGTCTTCTTTTAGGTCATTTATGGATATGCTGAGAAATTCCTTGGATTGGTACTCAGGAACAGACTTGCTGCAACTTGGGCTTTGCAAACCCTCAATTTATCCTCCAGAATGGAGGTGCCAGTCCTCATGCTCCCCAGCAGCTCAGGAGCTCACTTGTGCCCCCCTGATCAGTCTCATCAAGCTTTCTCATTTTTGATAGCCTAGTAGGTGAAAAGGATTAACCCATTTCACTGGTGATACCTATTTTCACTTCTTTGGTTACCAGTGGGTTTGAACATATTTTGATAGGCTCAGTCTGAGATTTCCCCTCAGACAATGCCTAACTCATAACAGTAGCTCATTTCTTAGTCTCAGATTTGTCAAATGTCTTTGACTTTTGTTAATGGTATCTTTTGTGAAACAGACATGCTAAATTTTGTGAGTTTTAACCTGGAGTGTGGCATTTCATACTACAGATTATTAATGTATTTTCAGGCCTTTTCACCTGTGCTTGTTTGGGGCCTTCTTGATCTATCTAATTTTTGTCTTCTTATCTGTCAGGTAAAAAGCTGACCACTTACTTGTTTTCCCCTGCAGCTGTCTCATTTCTTGCTAGGTTTGTGTTAGGTTGTGCTAGGCCTATCGATATTTTCATGACTGTATCTTCTTGTTCTATTTCTTATTTTATCCATTTTTGTTCCTATATTAGTTTTTCTATACCCCGTTACAAATAACCACACGTTTAGCAGCTTAAAACAATACCCATTTATTACCTTACAGTGTCTGTGGGTCAGACTTATCTGGGTCCTCTGTTCAGGGTCTCTGCAGACTGCATCAAAGTGTTGGCCAAGACTGCGGACTCATCTGAGAAGGGGTCCTCCTCCAAGTTTATGTGGTAGTTGGCAGAATTCAGTTCCTGTGGTTGTAGGTCTGAGACCCTCAGCCATTAGAGGCTGCTATCCTCTGTTAACATGGCCTTCTGCTCAACATGTCCATTTGCTCTTTCAAGGCCACAGGCAAGTGTCTCTGCTTCTTCTTGTCTCTTACTTCTAGATAAATTTTTTTTAAACAGCTTTCATGAGATATAATTCGCAGGCCATACAATTCTCTCACTTAACATGTGCAATCCAGTGGCTTTTCCTACATTCGCAAAGTTTTGCATCCATCACCAGAATCAATCTTAGAACATGTTCATCAATGCAAAAAAGAAATGCCATACTCCTTAGGTATTACCCTCCAGTTCCCAATCTCCCTCTGCCCCAGGCCTATCAGCAACTAGCTTTCTGTCTGCATAGATTTGCCAACTCTGGACATTTCACATAAATGGAATCATACAATATAATGACTCAGCATCTTTCACTTAACATAATGTTTCCAAGATTCATTCATGCTGTAGTATGTAATCAGTACCTCATCCCTTTTTATTGCCTAGTAATATTCTATTGTGTGGATATGCCACATTACATTTTATTCATTTTTTACGTGATGGACATGTGGGTTGTTTCTACCCTTAATCAATCATGAGTAATGGTGTTGTGTATACATTTTTGCGTGGACATAATTTTTCTCTTGGGTATATACTTAGAAGTAGTAGGGCTGGAACATATGGTAATTCTATTCTTTAATCATTTGAAGAATTGCCAGTCTGTTTTCCAAGTGGTTGTGCCACTTTACATTCCACTAGGAGTGTATGAGGGTTACAATTTCTCCACATCCTTACTAATGCTTGAAATAATCCATCCTTTTTATTCTAATCATCCCAGTGGTGTGAAGTGAGCTCATTGTGGCTTTGATTTGCATCTCCCCAGTGGTTCATAAAGTTGAACGTCTTTTCATGTGTTTATTGGACATTTGCATATATTCTTTGAAGAAATTTCCATTTAGATATTTTGCCCATATTTTAATTGGGTTATTTGCCTTTGTATTATTGATTTGTGGTAGTTTTAAAAAATATATTCTAGATTCAGATCTCTTAAGTCATATGTGATATTCAAAATTTTTTGCCATTATGTGGATTGTCTTCACTTTCTTGGTAGTGGCTCTTGAAATACAAAAGTTTTCCATTTTGATTATGTCATTTTATCCATTTTTTTGGGTGCTTGTGCATTTGGTATTGTTTCAGAAAGGATTGCCTAATCAAAAGTCACAAAGAGAGGCACCGGGGTGGCTCAGTCAGTTGAGCTGACTCTTGATTTTGGTTCAGGTCATGATACCAGGGTCATGGGATCCAGCCCTGTGTCTGGCTCCACATCCAATCTACTTGGATTTCACTCTCTCTCTCTGCCCCTGTCCCCTGCGTGCATGCTCTTTCTCTCTCAAACAAACAAAAAAAGGTTTTAATTAAAAAAAAAAAGGTCTTAAAGATGTATACCAATATTTTCTTTTAAGGGTTTTGTTGTTTTAGTTTTTACATTTAGGTCTTTAATCCATTCTGAGTTAATTTTTATATATGGTGTGAAGTAGAGTCCAACTTCATTCTTCATGTGAATATTGAGTTGCCCCAATATTGTTGAAAAAATATCGTATTTGTTGAAAAAAATCGTATTTTCCTATTAAATTGTCTTGGGTCCCACGTCTAAAGCCAATGGCTGTAAAAATTAACTGCATATCCATCCTTATGCTAGGACTGAATTTTTAGGATTGCTGTAGCTTTGGAGTAAAATTTGAGATTGGAAAGAGTGAGTTCTCGAAGTTTGCCCTGTTTTTGCAACTTTTTTTGTCTGGTTTGGGTTCCTTGCATTTTATGGATAATGGGCCCATAGAATTCTTTACCATCCTGAAAATGAAACTCTTCTCTAGACCCTCTTTTAAAGGACTCATTTGATTGGGTCAGCTCTACCCATAATTTCCCCTTGTATTATCTTAAAGGTCAATGACTAAAGATCTTAATTACTTCTGCAAAATGTCTTCCTCTTTGCCATATAACATACCCTCATCACAGGAATGGTATCTCACATGTTTACATGTTCTACCCACAATCAATGGTAGGGAAGTATACAGAGTGTATATACCAGGGGTGTATCTTGGGGGTCATCTTAGAGTTCTGCTTACCATAGTCTGACTTTTTTTTTGCCTTAAGCTTTATTTTGTCATTTTTTTTTCAACGTTTATTTATTTTTGGGACAGAGAGAGACACAGCATGAACGGGGGAGGGGCAGAGAGAGAGGGAGACACAGAATCGGAAACAGGCTCCAAGCTCTGAGCCATCAGCCCAGAGCCCTACGCCGGGCTCGAACTCACGGACCGCGAGATCGCGACCTGGCTGAAGTCGGACGCTTAACCGACTGCGCCACCCAGGCGCCCCTATTTTGTCATTTTTTTAATTTTTTTTTTCAACGTTTATTTATTTTTGGGACAGAGAGAGACAGAGCATGAACGGGGTAGGGGCAGAGAGAGAGGGAGACACAGAATCGGAAACAGGCTCCAGGCTCTGAGCCATCAGCCCAGAGCCCGACGCGGGGCTCAAACTCACGGACCGTGAGATCGTGACCTGGCTGAAGTCGGACGCTTAACCGACTGCGCCACCCAGGCGCCCCTATTTTGTCATTTTTTTAAAGACTGATGCTCTAATTTTCTTTTTGCTTCATATTTGCCTATTTTTTCTGTCCTTTTATTTTTATCTTTTCTGTGCCTTCTTGTTTTAAGTGTATCTTTTGTAGATACCATGCTGTGGGTCTTTTTACAAAAATGTAATCTGTGAATTTCAACATTTTATTTAATGAACTACTTTTATTACTATTATACTACATGTCTTCTCTGCCATTTTAAACACTTCTCTTTTATTGAATATTCTAATTTTATGTTTTTGCCCTCTTAATCTAATTTTCTTTTTTTTAAAAGATTTTTTTTTTCAACGTTTATTTATTTTTTTGGGACAGAGAGAGACAGAGCATGAACGGGGGAGGGGCAGAGAGAGAGGGAGACACAGAATCGGAAACAGGCTCCAGGCTCTGAGCCATCAGCCCAGAGCCCGACGCGGGGCTCGAACTCACGGACCGCGAGATCGTGACCTGGCTGAAGTCGGTCGCTTAACCGACTGCGCCACCCAGGCGCCCCCCTCTTAATCTAATTTTCAATGGGTAAATTGAAGTTTCTTCTGCTAGTTCCATTTTGTTTTTGTTCTTTTGATTATTGCCCACTTAACTTCAAAGCCGTTTTCATGCTTATTTACTCCTGTGGCTCCCAGTTCCTGCCAAGGTGGTGAACTACCAGAGGCTATTTGGTCCTTCCCAGGATCAATGCTAGAAAGACTATAGAAATGAGAGAAACTGAGATTCCTGTAAACTAGCAAAGCATAAGAAAACAAAAACCATGTGAGACTCCTGTGGAGGCTACAGGTTTACTCTTGTTTTATGGTAATCATTATTTACCTTTTCACCATAGAAATTGGCAGCAACCTCCAGGGCTGCAGGTACCAGGGCTGTGGGGTCAAAATAAGACAAGCTTACCTCCAGAAAGAAGAGCTGGTGAAAACCGGTGGGGTCAAGGTCTGCTTCCAGGAAGCTATGTAGCTCATTTCAAATCTGTGGTGCTATAAAGGGATTAAGACTGGTGGGGATGTTGGCTTGGGGTGAATGTATTCTGCATGTAGGATTTTGCAAATGCAATTGAGAACCTTGAAATGGGGAGATTATCCTGGAATATATGGGTAGACCAGTGTAACCACAAAGGTCCTTGTAATGGGGGAGGCAGGAAGCTCAGAATCATAGAGACAGAGATATGAAAATGGAAGTAGCAGAGGAGATAGATGAGAGAGAGAGAGAGAGAGAAGTTGACAGAGAGAGGTTTGAAGATGCTTCATGGAGGAGGAGACAGTGAACCAAGGGATATAGGCAGCCTCTGAGCTGGAAAAGAGAAGGAAATGCGAAGGAAATGCATTTCCCTATAGAGTCTCCAGAAGGAATGCAGACCTGCCTGTACTTTGATTTCAGCCCAGTGAAAAGTGTTCTGGACTTCTGACCTCCAGAACTGTAGAACAATAAATCTGTGTTGTTTTAAGTTGCTCAGTTTGTGGTAATTTGTTACAGCAGCAACAGGAAACTGAAACAGGTGGATTTTATGTTAGGGTGTCTGCCTCCTCTGAAGGTTGCTTCATCACAATTGAAAGGTGAATTCTTCACTTCAGGGATTGCTTAGTGGAGTGGCACAAAGAAGGTGATAGACAAGGCCTCTAGGGTACCTGGACCTTCATGCTCTGGGATGCATCACCTTTCCTTTCCTTAAATTCACCAAATTTAAAGTCCTAATCCAGGTCACCATTCCAGACAGCGATGCTGGCACATCTCAAGGGAATGTGAACTTTCTGGCCAAAATAAATAAAAACCTGAGGACTACAATAATTAGGCTAAACCAAATAAAACCATTGTTTTTATAGATCAATATCAGCCAAATATTAGCAATTCCTTGTGGTTCAACTAAATAAGAGTGATTAAACTATTGGCCGTGGACCAAATTTGGCTCATTGCCTGTTTTTTTCTTTAAGTTTTATTTATTTGTTTCTGAAAAAGAGACAGAGAGGGAGGAGAGACAGAGAGAGAGTGAGCAGGAAAGGAGCAGAGAGAGGGATAGAGAATCCCAAGCAGGCCCCACACTGTCAGTGCAGAGCCTGACATTGGGCTCAAACTCACAAACTGTGAGATCATGACCTGAGCTGAAATCAAGAGTTGGATGTTTAACTGACTGAGCCACCCAGGCACCACCCCCACCACTGCATGTTTTTATAAATAGTTTTATTGGAACAGAAATATTTATTTATTGGAACAGAGGCATATTGCCTCTGGTGGCTATCAGGCTACAATGGCTCAGTTAAGAAATTCTTAGAGACTGCATAAAATATTTTCTATTTGCCTCTTTAGAGAAAAAGTTTTCTGGTCCTTGCTCTATAATATACCATTTGAAGCAGAATTGTCAGACAAGATTGCTGAAAAATTTTAAACAAGCAAGATAAAATGATTAAGAAGGTAAAGAAAGGTTTTTGTAATCTGAAAAAAAAATGGGCAAGCATTTATTAAAAAAAAAAAAAAAAGAACTATGTGGAAATAGTAGATATAAAAAAACCCAAGGGGTGGATAGGTAAAGCAGGGAAACAGATAGGATATTAAGAGGGACACATATAAGAGAGAAATGAATCACGAGGTGGACAAGCTAGCTGGGAAATGCTCTCAGGAGGCAGCAGGGGATGATAACAAAATAATAAAGAGAAAAATGAACTGATGCAAAGGAGGGAAGTAAAAGTGACAACTGCAACAGTGGGAACATAGAAATCCCAAAGGAAACAAAAATAAAAAGTTAGAAATATTTGAAGGAAGAATGGAGACACATTGTCCAAAATTAAAAGGAAGACAAAATACCTCAGGTATAAAGGCTTTATATCAATCAGCTACAGCTGCAGCCTGAAAATCTCAGTAGCCTATAGCAAAGCATTTACTCCTCCTTGACAAGTACGCAGAATCACAAAAACAGCTTGACTATGTTCAGAGAATCCCAGAATTAAAATTGTCTAGGTAATATCAACATTATGATGGTGTGTGTGTGTGTGTGTGTGTGTGTGTGTGTGTGTGTATACTTGTGAGACCAAAGGGTTATGAGAGTTAGAGGCATGATCTTTTACAAAATCAACAACTGTAACTATATATTTCTCTAAAACCTACCTTAGAAATACTGCCTTAATTGCGTGGATTTTAGTGTGTATTATTCTGCTGTTTGCAAAGACATGCTGTGTACTAACTTACTCCTTACCATCATAGCTAACCACAGCAAGTGTCTAGTACACAGTGCATGGGTCTCAGGGCTGACTGCAGCTTGGCTGATTGTTGTCAAGCCTATTCACAGGGTTGCATGTTCACTTGAGCCTGTCTTTTCTAATAACAAGCCCCACAGATATTCCCCCCACCACATCCCATTGGGGTCAGTGTTGTGGCTGGACTGGCCTTTCTTATGACAGAGGGACACACCTCAGCAAAATCATCAGGGAACTATGAATAACAAGTTTTATTACTCACAAGTTCTGGAGGGCACGTGACACCTGGTGGCCACACAGCAAGGTCTCAGAGAGACAGAGAGAGACAGAGAGAGAGAGACAGAGAGAGAGAGAAGACGCACAGACCTGGGGCTCCACCTTCATTAGAGGCTGAGGGAGAGGTATCCAGGGTTTCATGGGTTCACTCTTTATTAACAAATTTAAAGCAAAACAGGGGAGGTGGAGGGGCACCTGGCTGGCTCAGCTGGAAGAGCATGTGACTCTTGATCTTGGCATTGTGAATTCTAGATTACTTAATAAATTAAAAAAAAAAAAAACTTTAAAAAAAGGAACGGGAAATGGAGCATGGGAAGGGAGAAGTGGGGTCATTCACATGGTCAGGTATCGAGGTCACTCAAGGATCTCTGAAAGAAGGACCTTCACGGTGGGGTGGCCTGCTTCCTTATCTAGTTGTTTGCTAGTGGTTGTGTCTATAGCTGGCAGTGTTTATTTGAGATAGATGTCTTTGAAATGGATGACTTGGCAACCAAAACTCAAGACAGGCACTCACATTACAATCAATAAGCTTAATGTCAGGCACTTATACTACCTGGTCTAGGAGGTATGGTGGTGTGGCTCCACTTTAGAATGATGCAGCTGGGCTTGCTTTCATGTGGGTTCTGAACATTGTTCTGGGGCCTGGACTGGGTGTTCCTACATGACATATTCTCAGTCTATGTCCTAGGGCACCCCCTTACCTTGGAAAATGACCTGAGGACAAGTGGATAAAGGCAGTACATCTTCACATCTCACTATAATCCTGACACATGGTCACTTCTGCCTCCACTGCACAGGCCTAAACCAGCCATGTGCCCAAATCCACCACAATGGATGGAGAAATAGATTCAATCCACTGTAGGGGGAGGTCCTGAGAAGGCAATGGGTGCAGATGAACCTTTCTTAAACAGGAAGGCTTGGAGGACTTCAGTGATGACTCAGTCTGTGACACTTGGTTATATAATGCTAAATGAACAAATCTCAGTCCCAGGAGTCTTACATACACTGTGGTAGTTATCCTTTTACAGAGTACAAACCCAAGCAAAACTAGGCACGTCAGGTGTGCAAATAAAGGCAGGGATGATAAATATGAAATTCAGGTAAGGGTCACTTTGGGGGACACTGGGTATTGTGTATTAAAAAAGGAGCACATATTTTCAGATATTGATAACATTCTAGCTCTTGGTTTGGTCGATGGGTCGTGGGCTTTTCATTGCCTCATACAGCCACACATGGACCAATGCCAGGTGTGTCATGAACAAAGGAAAACATCATGTTTAAGCAAACTCTGGACAACTCCAGTTCATAAGCAAAGAAAAAGACAAGCAAACAAAAAACTCAAATGCACCATAGAGGCAGAGAAAGTCAAACAAGTGTTTTGGATTTGGTTATTAATTAGGAAATGACTGATAGGCATTTAGTGGAGTTACTCTAGCAGCCAAGACTCAGTGGGCCCTGGTGTGGTGGGACTCCTTGTGCCAGAGACCCTCTGAAGTGGACTCTCTTTCTGTTGGGCTGTGTCTCTGGGGTTGGTCCTTGACGATGGAGCCCAGTAAGGGCCTTGGGGTACCTCTCAATCTATATGGGCTCCACTCCTGAGGGGCCTCACCCACCCTATTTCCCTGTGTCATGGGAACCATCAGAGATAGGAAAAAGCTTGTCTCCATTTTACAGATATGGGTGTTGGCTTTCAGAGTTATTAGGTCCCTGGCCTGAGGGCTACCGTTGGGTAAAATAGAAGTGGAATGGAGATCCATTGCCCTGATCCTTGCAGGCAGCTAGTAGTAGGTGGGAGTAGGTAGGGAGTAGGTGAAAGTAGGCAGGAATAGTAGCTGGGAGTAACTGGGAATAGATGGGAGTAGCTGGGAGAGGCACTTTAGATTTGGGTGGGGGCAATGACACTTGTGTTGAGATTTGCAGGTGTATGAACTGCTGGATGGAGGTGAGGGATGAACATCCAGCAGAGGCAACATCAAGCCCCAGCAAGGAGGCTGGGCCTGAGTATGGAGGCAGGGCACTGCTTGGTCCTTGGTGAGGTGGGAGGGGCTATTAGAGATGTGGTTGAAGATGTGGGTGCACACAGCTAAAGCGTGATCAAGGTGCCTTCACATTTGTTTTATAAAAAAATTTTTATCTATGAAGAATTGGTTATTTAGTGTTTTGCATCCTGGTTCATGTGCACATTGATACACAAGAAACATAAATGCAGTACACTAGTTTTCAAACCGACTGTGCACTGAAACCCTAGAAACTTTATTTTTATTTTATTTTATTTTTTTTTTCAACGTTTATTTATTTTTGGGACAGAGCGAGACAGAGCATGAACGGGGGAGGGGCAGAGAGAGAGGGAGACACAGAATCGGAAACAGGCTCCAGGCTCTGAGCCATCAGCCCAGAGCCCGACGCGGGGCTCGAACTCACGGACCGCGAGATCGTGACCTGGCTGAAGTCGGACGCTTAACCGACTGCACCACCCAGGCGCCCCACCCTAGAAACTTTAAAAAGTGATGATTTCCTCATCGCTGGGCCCTCTCCGAAGATTGATTTTAATGGTGGGAGTGGCCTCGGTACTCCTTAAAACACCCTAAGTGCCTTTAACATGTAGCAAAATTTGAAAATCATTGATATGTTATTAGCACAGAATTAACAGTTTGGCAGTATATACTAACTTTTAATTTGAATAAAGCTTTTGCATCAATTTTCTATTTAGTCTTCTATTATACAGAAATAACTGTGTAATTTCATAAAGATATTGGAAAAGTATTGTCCACTACAGTACTGTTTGTAACAGCTGTAAATGAGAAACAAACCAAACAACCATCAACAGGCAGTCAGTTTAAATACAATAGGGTATATTCACACTGCCATGTTTCACATATTTATGCCTGTCTATGATTTCCTATACATTGCCACTTCTCATGGTCAAGAGCCCATCAGTCTTCTGGCTCTGAGACAAATGCCCACCTCTCTGCCCCTGCAGAAACTTGCTGGACATTGATTTGGGATTTTCACAAGAAGCAGAATCTCTAAGAGCTCAGGGTTGCATGCACCCCTTCTGCTAAGGCATGGTCTTGAGCATCAGGTGGGCTGAGTGACCCTCACCTTGGCAATTACAGCAGAATGAAGTGCTATTGGCCCAAACAGAGGGAGTCCAGAGGCCAAAATTTAGGAAGCTGGGGTCACTGCACAAGTGGGCAGGAAACCTCTGGGGGCCCCCACAGCTTGCCTGTTGTATGTGAACTGCCTGCACTGAAAGACAGTGGCAGTGTCACAGGCACTGGATTACATCACAAAGTGTGACATGCCTGCAAGGGCATGGACAGGGAAGAGTATCAGAAGTGAGGGAGGCCCCTGACCAGGGCCTAGGCACAAACTGAGCACTAGAGAGCCAGGAGAACCACAGGCTGGGGCGTGGGCCATAGCCAACGGCAAAAGGAGGAGGGGGCAGTCACTGGGTGCAGCCAGCTGGAGAAACACCTAGAGAGTTGGAGCCAGGAAACCTTGGAGCAGCAACATTTTTCACGGTCACATCTTACAGGCCTGAGGTGCAAAAACAGGAGTGGGGGGTGAGGTGCACAAGGTAGTTGCTGGCATACCTGGGCCTAAGTGTTCTCCATGAACTGCAGACCACACCTGGGGTATAGAGGGCGGAAGGCTGGTGGCAGGGACTCTTTAACTGGCTTCTTGTAGGTTTATTTCCTTGGAGACAGGGATAGCCCTAAAGAGTAAACATAATGGCTCTTTCTTGAATGCAGCTGGGCTGATGCTATTGTAAGATCTTTGAATCTTTGGTGGCAGCAGAAATTGCACCCCACCTGCAGCTCCAGCCCTGAGAGGACGAGGAGGCTCACCTGTGTCCCTGGACGGAGGGACCATGACCAGATCCTGGGGGTTCTGCTTCCTCCTGATCACCATTTTGGTGGCCCTGGTGGCCAGCACAGATCCAGACAAGAATAAAGTCAAAGTGTTGAGGGAATTAAAAGTGATCAATGCCTCAAATGCTAACGTGAAGCAGTGTCTGTGGTTTGCCATGCAAGAATACAACAAAGAGAGTGAGGATAAGTACATCTTCCAGGTGATCAAGACAGTACAAGCCCAGTTGCAGGTAAAGGTGTTCTCTCCCAATATGCATATTTGCTATGGTGGCACAGACTGAAGCCATACTGAAAGAATGGGCTTGCAAGAAAAACAATGATACATGAAAGTTCTAAATATGTGAGTGCTCAAGTACATACTCACTTGCATGTTGCTATAACATCACTGCACTTTCTATATATGCTTATAGTGTTGTTCTAAGTACTTTATGTGTGTTTATTCATTTAGACTCTAAACTGCAAATCAAATGTCCATGATTTGCATTTGCTAGTATTGGGAGACAAATTGAGTGCCATGAATATTTTGCAATATGCTGTTGAAGGCAACATTTCAATCTAAACACATAGTGTGCATTGTGGGGTTGAAAAGAGACATGTGGCACTATTCAGTATATAAGTAATAAAGTCCTTCCTCCTATATTCTATAATAATTTGAATCCAACATTCATTTAGTGGAAGTACAGACATTCTGATTTAGTGTTCAGAAAAATGTATCCCTCCTCACATGACTATGCATGGTCCAAATACTAGGAAGCATTGCTTACTTAGATTCCATTGAGGGTGACTTGAAACACATGGCCTTGGGGCGCCTGGGTGGCTCAGTCAGTTGAGTGTCCAGCTTCAGCTCAGGTCATGATCTCATGGTTTGTGAGTTCGAGCCCTGCGTCGGGCTCTGTGCTGACAGCTCAGAGCCTGGAGCCTACTTCCAATTCTGTGTCTCTCTCTCTCTCTGCTCCTACCCCGCTCGTGCTCTCTCTCTCTCTCAAAAATAAATAAACATTAAAAAAAAAAAAAAGAAACACATGGCCTTGCCTGTCATGGTTGAGAAAAATCCCCCAAAACTGGAATTCATCTGACTGTATCATCCTCAGTCTGTGGGTTGATGCTGTGGCTTGTAATTCCACCGTGAAACTTTTGGAAATGAATTGTAAAGATACTTACCAGAGACGTCATTGTTGGCTGAGTTTACTTCATTTTTTATATTCTCCATATGCCATGTTCATTTGCAGGAACTGAGCCAGTTTCTCTGTTGGTACTTCTGACCCTGTCTCTTTGGGACCATGTGAGCCACCAGCCTATATCTCCAGTACACTATGCTGATAGCACTCTGTTTATTGACTGGGTACACTGCATATTTCACCAGGGCACTGCTGCAGCCCTTTGAAATAGAGAATGGATTCTGACTCTTGTAGCTTCCCCAGGCCCCTTAACAGTTGTCTTTCTTTGATATCCATGTAGCACATGCATTCAGCAAGTTTCTCTCAGCCACTTCTATGCTAACTGCTATAGATGGGGAGGTGAGATGGACAGAAATAATCACATTCCCAGGGAGCCAGCATTCCAGTCAGAAAGAAACAGCACTAAACCTGGAATGAAAGCTGGGGCATCTGACCTGGTGGTGTGGTACCTAGGGGTCTGGGGTCAGGGGAAGGCTTCCTCGAACAGACTCTCACCTGAGGAGCTTGTAAATATCCTACTGTACCTGCTGCATCATCACCAATTTAATGAATATCCATGTGTGAGACCTAGGTCTCAATAGGTATTAAAATCTTACAAGTGATCCCAATACACAGTCAAGGCTGAGAACCACCTCCCTAGGGTGTGTTTTTGAAGCTAAGCCTGAGGGCAGACTAGGAGGGAATCAGGTGAAGGATGCTGGTGGGAAGTGTTTCTGTTTGGGTTTGCCACAGCAGATGCTAGTGCTAGAAGTCAAGTTCAAGTGGTTTATTTGGGAGGCCATCCGGGAAGCACCAGAAGGTTGGAGGGGAAGGGAGGTGGGGGAAGTGGTCAGTACAGACAGAGTTACTATGCAGGTGACCACTATTGGCCTCTGGGCTTGGTCTTCCTGGGGCTTCAGGAGAGGGTGCATAGCCTGCCTTGGAGTTGAGCCACACTATAAGATAGGAGCTTGGTTGCTTACGTATCAATTCCTGTCTATCATTGGCTAAGAACTACTCTTGGCTTCTCCTGCTGGTCAGGAAGCCTCCAGGCAGGGAACCCTGGGAAGTGACAGTGTGTTTTGGGAACAGCAAGGCAAGGGCCATGGGCACCACTCACAGCATCTGCTGCAGGACAGGAGCAGGGGGGATGGTGGGAAGGTGCACAGGGGTTGGGAAGATCAATCAGGCATAGAAGGCTGCCATTGGGAAGGAGCATGGCCCACTTCGGCAACTCAAAGGAGCCAGTGTGACTGGTAGGGACCAGACCATGCAGGGTCTTGAAAGCCATGGGCAAAATCTTTTATTCTATCTTAGGAATGCTGAGATGCCAAATAAACATTAGGTCAGGGAGTTCTAGGGATCCATGTGATTAGACTGTTTTTTTTTAAGTTTATTTATTTATTTTGAGAGAGAGTGTGTGCACAACTTGCAAGAGTGGGGGAGGGGCAGAGAGAGAGAGAGAGAGAGAGAGAGAGAGAGAGAATCCCAAGCAGGCTCTACCCTGACAGCATGGTGATTATCTTGCCTGATAATTGGATGGTCACTTAGTTCCTCTGCTTAGTTTCCTTCCCTGAAAACATTGGTAGTGACAGCCTCACTGTAGGGGGTTAGTGTGTGGGCATGTACCAAGCCCCAAGAACAGTGTTATCCAGGGAGCAAGCACTCCGTGAGCGTTAGCAAGTGTTAGGACTTGATAAGAAGTGTTGTGGGTGTTTGGGTTTGCCTCCATGGTATTTTTGAGGTTCCCTAAGGACCAACTTCATTCTCAAACCAGCAGCTATTGATGTTATCTAACCAGCTTCTCCCATGCAGGCTAAAGTCACCTTGTTAATTCTTTGAAATGTAACTAAAATTTAATACCACTTTATTAAAGACTGCAGATAGCAGTGAAGAAAGACACTCCTTTTTTCCTCCTACTATAATCTTTTAAAACCAGATGAAACTTGATTTAAACGGGCATAATGAGTAGCTTTAATCAGAGTCAGTCATTAATGAGTTCAGTAACTACTGATGCCTTGCTGTAGACCTACTGTTTGTCTGCTTACTAAACACTCAACAGAGAACAATATGACAAACTCCAACCAGCATGACACTTTTAAGGGTTGCTTCCTAAGGTGGGGGGAAGCCCTCCAAAGCAGGAGATGTCACCAGAAAACAGACTATGAAGGGAGGTGTGGGAAAGGAATCAGGGAGGGGCATCCAGTGTGGCCACAGGGCCTGTCCTCCTATCTGTTCAGTGTGAACCTGTAACATTTTGGGCTCAGGAGAGCTGATGGTTCTGGTGACTCATCCTTCTCCCCCATCTCATGAAGCATGCCCTGGACTTTGGGACAGAAATAGAATTAGAAAGTCTTGCCTTCAAGGAGGCCCTACACTGAAAAGGAGACTTTTCCCTGAGCATACAGCTCCAGGTAGTGGTTTCCAATGTCTAACTTGTATCAGCATGCAAAGGAATCTAGGCAGTGGATGTCATAGACCTTCCTCTAAAGATATGTTTGAGAGAGAAGGGGTAGGGAGTAGGAGATAGGGAGAGAGGATGAGGGGGAGAACATTTTTTTAAGTTTTTTTTTTTTTTTTGGCTAAAACTTTAACAAAGTAAAATAAAAGTTTTTTTTGAATAAAATTGCACAATTGCTAATTGACAGGTCACAGATCGTTTGGAATACTTTATTGATGTTGAAATTGCCCGAAGCAATTGCAGAAAGCTTTCAAATGGTACTGAAAACTGTGTCATTCAAGAGAACACCAAACTGGAAAAGGTAGGTGACTAACATTCTGTGATGGTCTTGGCTGCTCTGAGCCCTAGTAAGAAGAACTTGGGGTGCACACACCCTCTCTCTAAGGTCTGGATCACTCCCCAAGTTTTTGTCTAGAGATGGGCAACCTTGTGACTTTTAGAGCAGAGGCAACAGAGTGATGGAATGTGGTGGATCCCTCTGAGTCTTTCCCCACCCCTCATCCTAGGGACAGAATGCTGTCAGGGTCACTCTTATTGTGAAAGCTTCATCAACTCTGGCCTCCTGGTGCAGAAAAACTTTCCAACACATGTTCACTGAAAGTCTATCCTCTTTGACCAAGATGAGCAACCTAACCATTGGTGGCCCCACAGTTGCTCATCCTTATGAAGGCACAAAAGGAAACCTGTTCATTCACTTAGCTACTCACCAAAGCTTACTTTGCATCAGGTGCTATTTTGGGTGCTGAAGATTAAGCAGTGACTAGGCCAGACAGTGTTCCCATCCTTCCAGACTTACAGTTGATTCTTGCCAGGGTCAGCCATGACTTCCAGGAAGGTCATAGAAGAGCCCAAAGATCCCCACCAACGGGCTGACATGACTCAGGAGCTTTTAGCATCAAGCCTGTATTTCTGATCTCAGAGGTGGGGAGAGCCCCAGATTCATGCAAGAGATTGGTGAAGTCCCCAGACTTTCTGCAGGTTTGACCAAGAGGTGTGTCTTTGCCTTTGTTTACACCAGTGGTTCTTTAAGTGAACAGACACCAGAATCACCTGGAAGCCTCGATAAACCCAGAAGACTGGGTCTTGCAGAGTTTTGGATTCAGTATGTCTTCAGTAGGTCTGGAGTGGGATCCCAACATTTACATTCTTAACAAGTTTCCAGCCGCTGCTGCTGCTGCTGGCTGTGGGACCATACTTGGAGAACCACTATTTCATGTAGCCATGGAACAGGAAATTGCAAGGGCCCATTAACAAAGTGTACTTCTGTTATGTCTCACTAAAGCTGACACTGTATGCTCAAACTGAACAAATCCAATCATTTCCAGTTAATAGTAGACACCTATCAGGGCAAACATTTAAACAGGGAGTATGTCTTCATGCCATCTGGCTTTTATGTTACTTTTCTTTATCTTTTACTGTTAGTAGAAGTATGGGTGATTCAAATTTATATTCTCTACAGAGCCCATTAGGATTATAGAAAAGTTGTTCCTTTTTTACCTGTTTATAGAAATCTTAGAATTAAGGAGAATTGTCCTCAAGGAGCTCACTTATTTTATCTAAAGCTTCCATGGACCATCCCAAATTTTAAGGTGCATGTTTTTAAGCACACACATTTGTCAATAATGAAAACTATTTTTTTTTCTTTCCAAGTCTTTGGAATAACACTGAAGAATAGTAATGCTGGGAAGTTTTTCTTATTCCTGGCTTTGATTACGGTGCTTTCAGTATTTATATCTTATTTTAAATATTATATCAAGTGCTGATTTCTGGAGTTCTTCCAATTCCTTCTGCCAAGAGTTATTTTTTTTTTTGAATTAAGAATGTTTCATCTATCAATTATTCTTTCAGTGTCTACCAAGTATATTGAATAATTGTTCTTCTTTGATCCATTAGTGTAATAAAATAATGAATTCACTAATAGTCATTCTTACATGTCTAGAATATGGCCTTTTTTGAAGGGGACTTTATAGCTTGGATTGTAAGTGGTTTGTTCTCCTCCATGTTGACTGACTGCAGGTTGTTCAAAGTGGTGACAATTACATAGGTAACTGATATATAAGCTTGTTCAGGGAATCTCTATCTTCATTACGTCTTCTGGACAATTGCACATGAATATGGCATGGCACACTCCTTATTCCTTTGACCCAGACAGCTTTGCTGAGCTTGGTGTCAATATGCACATTCATCTCTTTCACGTCAAATTTGTAGCTCTCTCTGAATTTTCTGGGGGCACACTTCTTGAAAGTCACTCCATAGATGTTCTATGAACATGGATGGTGTATTCTCTGGTCACATCATTGATGCCAGAACAGTCTTTCTTCTTGCTGCCTTTCTTTGTGGGAGCCATTCTGTTAGGCCCAGTTTGGAAATGAAGAGCATGATGGATTGTCTGCCTTTGTCTTTTAGAACATGGTGGGATTTGGGGGTGGGGGAAGGAGTTAAGATGGTGAAGTAAAGGGGACTGGGATTTTCCTTGTCCCTAAAACATAGCTGTACTGAGATCACATCACCTGGAACACCAGGAAATAGATCTGCAGAGTGGCAGAAGGATCTCCATAGTTGGACAGCTTGGCAGGGTCAAGGTGTGTGTGTATGTGAGTTGGGGGAGATAAAACGGAAAACTTATGAAGGAGAGGGAACCCTTTCTGTGGAGACACAAAAGGGAGAGAGAGAGGGATTGTGAAAGTGTGGCATTGAGTTAGCACAAGAGGAAAACCTCTTTGGGCCATAGACCAGGGAGCGAGAAGTACCGAGTGTACTAGTTCTTTTTTGCAAACAGCCTTTAGAACTGTTTCAAAACTCCAAGGTTTTGAAAGTGTGTGACTTTTTCCAGAGTGGATCCATGGCATGTGCTCCTGGGGAGGAGGGAGCTAGCCCTGGAGTACATAGTGTGGATTAGCAATCTCCAGGGTGCACGGGAGAGAACAGTCTCCTTCCTGGAGTGCTTTGGCAAGAGGGTTTATTGTCTCCCTAAGGACAGAACCCCTGCAGATGCCAGCCAAAGGCCTTTCATCAGCAGGGTGGAAAGCCTCTACTCCAGAGGAGGGGCGCAGGTCTGCACTATGCCAGGTCCTTTAAGACTTCAGGTTTTGAATCCCAGCTGAATGCCAAGGACAAGCTGCAGGAGAATTGTGGCACAGGGCAAGCTCACTGCCCTTGCTATTTTGTGATGGCTACCTTAACAGCAGGATTGAGACACCTGGTCTGGGAAGGAGAGATTGGGATGATGCCATTTTCCCCCCAACACCAGCAGGGTGGGACTTCGTAGAGCAGCACAGTGGCCCCCGGTGGAGGCAAGACACCAAACACTGCTTCTCTGTGCCTGGCTAATGCTGATTTATTGGGTCAAGACTGAACCAAAGCAGCTGGCCTCTCCTCCAGACCAGCAGAGCCACCAGTCCCAGGCACCAACAGGCAACTCTTTCTTTTCTCCCTTTCTTTCCTCCATCTTCTTTTTTTCTCTTGGAATCAAGCTCATAGTTTCTGATTTTTTTTGTCATTTCTTATTTTATATATAAGAAAAATTTTAATATATTGTATATATAATTTTATATATTATATATAGGCTATATATAATATATATAATATGATATATTATATATAAATTATATATATACATATAATACATATACATAGTACATATAATACATATATAAAATTATATATAATATTATATATAATACATATATATGTATATATACATATATAATATTATATATATATATATATCAGTCTTTTCTATTCTTTTCCATCTTTTCTATTTTCTTCTGCCTTTTTTCTTCCCTTCTCTTTCCCTGAAATTAGTCATAGCTTTTTGATTCTCTGTTTGGTTTTCTTTTCTCCTCTTTCCTTTTTCTGTTTTTATGGGATCAGCCTCTCTCTTATTATCCAAAGTTACTTCAACAAATCAAAGCACACCCTAGTTAAAGGTCCAAATACTCCACCACTGCAAGCAAGGAGGAACTGTCCAGAGGACTGACCAGTGGGATAGAGTAGCCAAAACACAACAGCAGAGTGCACACAGTATACACCAGAAACACTTCTGGAGTGCCAGGCCCTGAACAGAGTATGACCCCTTTTTAATACAGTAGTACTCTCAGGTGCAGGACACATAACAAGCTTTTAAAAAATACCAAAGACAGAAACTTAGCCCAAATGGCAAGACAGAGGAATTATCCCTCAAAGAAAAGTCAAGAAGAAATAACAGCCAAATTATTGCTCATATAACTAAATAAGAATTTAAAACAACAGTCATAAAACAACATATTGGCTTGAAAAAAACATTGAACACACCAGAGAAGCCCTTGCTGCAGAGATCAAAGACCTAAGAACTAGTCAGGATGAATTAAAAAAAATGCTTTAACGTGAGATGAAAAATAAACTAGATACAGTGACAATGAGGACTGAAGAAGAAGAAGAGAGAATAGATGAAATAGAAAATATGGAAAATAATGAAGCTGAAAAAAAGAGGGAAAGGAAATTACTAGATCATGAAGGGAGAATTAGAGAACTGATTCCATGAAGCAAAACAACATCTATATCATAGGAGTCCCAGAAGAAGAGGGAGAAAAAGGGACAAAAGGCTTATTTGAACAAATTGTAGCTTAGAACCTCCCTAATCTGGGGAAGAAAACAGTCACCAAGTCCAAGAGACATAGAGAACTCCCTTCAAAATCAATAGAATATGGTGAGATTCAACATGCTACTTTTTTTATTTAGGAATTTTGATTATATATACATTAAGTACTCTTAAACTTCCCTAATGTTAAAAAATCAGGGGTGCTTGGCTGGCTTAATTGGTAGAGTGTGTGACTCTCGATCTTGGGTTGTGGATTTGAGGCCCTCATTGGGTGTAGAGATTACTTAAAAAAAAAATCACTTGCAGCATGTGGTGAACACACACACACACACACACACACACACACACACATTCCATGACCTCATCCCAAACCTACTGAATCAGAATTTTCAGATACAGACACTCCACATATTTCATATCACTGGGAATGTCTGAGAAACAGTGCATCAGGGACATTAAATATTTAATATGTAACTGCCTTTAATTTGCTAGTATTTTGTTTTAAGATTTTTGTTTTAGATACATTTGAGCTTTTTAGCGTTTATTTTTGAGAGAGACAGAGAGCATGAGTGAGGGAGGAGCAGAGAGAGAGAGGGAGACACAGAATCTGAAGTAGGTTCTAGGCTCTGAGCTGTCAGCACAGAGCCCACAAACCGTGAGATCATGACCTGAGCTGAAGTCGGATGCCCAATCGACTGAGCCACCCAGGCACCCCTCCATTATATATTTTTTAATTAAAAATTTTTTAAAATTTAAATTCAAGTTAACATACTAACTGTAGTCTTGGCTTCAGGAGTAGAACCCAGTGATTCATCTCTTACATATGACACCCAGTGTTCATTCTGAAAAGGTACCTTCCTTAAGGCCCATCACCCATTTAACCCATCTTCCCACCCAACACCCCTCCAGCAACCCTCAGCTTTTTCTCTTTATTTAAGAGCTATATTTTAGTTTCAGGATTTTTCTGGTCTGGAATAATAAGAATGAGGGCTCTCCATCTTTTGTGTGTGTGTTCTGATCAATTTAGAGATCATGGGAGCTTTTGGTTCCCAAGATTTGGTATAATTTGTCTATAAAGCCATCTTGGTTTGATATTTTTTGTCTGGGTTTCTGGGGGAAAAGGCCTCTTTAGTCCTTCTTTGCATGTGTCCAATATTCAGCAGATACCAAGCTTCCCTTCTCTGACTCTTAACAGCTCATTGGGAGTACCTCAATGCTTCCAGGTATTTAGGATGCTCTTTGCTTTTTTTCCAGGATTTCTATATATGTATGATCTCTGTCTATCTATCTATCATCTATCTATCTATCTATCTTCTATCTATCATCTGTAATCTGTCTATATATCTACTTATCTATCCATCCACCCATTGATCTATCACACACACATAGAATATTCATTTGTTATTTCAATAGTATTTTGAAATGGAGAGAAGAGGGGCACCTGGGTGGCTCAGTCGGTTAAGCGTCTGACTCCGGCTCAGGTCATGATCTCATGGTTTGTGAGTTCGAGCCCCGCGTCAGGCTCTGTGCTGGCACCTCAGAGCCTGGAGTCTGTTTCAGATTCTGTGTCTCCCTCTCTCTCTGGCCCTTCCTCTCTCTCTCTCTCTCTCTCTCTCTCTCTAAAGTAAATAAACATTAAAAAAATTTGAAATGGAGAGAAGAGCTCTTTGGAATAAAAGATGGTAAGTGCTAGAAACCCTTTAAACTGGTCTTGTTATTAGACAAAAGGCTTGTTATTAGAACAAAAGACATTATTTAATTAAGATAATATATGTTAGTTTATATCTGACATAAAATTGCTTTATTTACATTGTGGAAAATATTAAAGGGAATTAAAATCAATTTTATATCTGATCTCCCAGAAAAACACCATGATTGTTAGTATTTGCTGTGTGTCCATGGTTGGTTTGGGAACAGAGACCCTTCCAGGTATCTGCTGTTGGTTAGAAACATCTAGCAGATTCCTGGGAGCATTCCTTGATGGCTGGTGACCTATCCTCTAGCATATTACTAAGCTAACACCTAGCAACAGGACATTTTTTTTCTTTTTGGCATTACTGATTTTGTTGTGTTTGTGGTCTTTTTCAGAAAGTAATGTGTAGTTTTTTGGTCGGAGCACTCCCCTGGAATGGTGAATTCACGGTGATGAAGAAGCAGTGTGTGGATGCTTAGGGGGTTCTGGAATTCGCCCCTACCACCATCTCTACCTTTCTCTGTAAAGAGACAAATGGCATGCACTGGTATTACCATTGTGGTTTCCTCATGCATGCCTCTCTGCTTGTTTTGTTTCCTAGTTTCCTAGTTTCTTATTAGGTGATGACAAAAGATGGGTATGTCCAATTCTTTTTTTTTTTTTTTTTTTTTTTTTTGCCTCAAGGGAGGCCCCTTGACTTTGGCCAGCTTGGTGGCTCACCACCAGGAATAAGTTTGTCCCTGACTACAAAGTTTGGAGTGAAGTATGATTCGATTCTCACTGCAAATCTGAGGAGGGATCCCTTTTTGATTAGGTAACAACTCCTTCCAGAGGTCTTAAGCCAGTGGGTGTTAACTCAGCAGGTTCCTTCTGGATACCTCCTTTAACCTGAGGCTCCTTCCTCCTGAGGGTCCTGAGCCCACAGGTCACCTGGGTTGGGAGAACCCCTTTGGAGGAACAGCCTTTCCCTTCAGGGTCTCTGTGAAGTAGGGAATGTGTGTTTCTTCTCATGTAAATGTCAACAGTGGTCATACAGAGAGAGGGGGAGGGCAATAATGCCTTCATAATAAGCTGCATTGTTGTTGTTGTTGTTGTTGTTGTTGTGTGTGTGTATAGAGATAGAGAGAGACTGAGAAAGAGGGAGGGAGGGAAAGAGAGAAAGAGAGATGATTGGGAATGTGGAGAAGGAAATAGGAAAACAGGGATGATAGCAGGAGATGAAATTCTCTTGAAGAAAATCATCATTAAAAATAAGTCTGTCTAAGGGTTCATGGGTAGGCTCAGTTGGTTAAGCATCTAACTCTTGATTTCACCTCAGGGTATGATCTCACAATTGTGAGATTGAACTCTGCATCAGGCTCTGTGCTGCGCATGGAGCCTGCTTGGGATTCTCTCTCTCCCTCTGCTCCTCACCTGCTTGTGCTCCCTTTCTCAGAATAAATAAATAGACTTAAACAAGTCTGTCCAATGGGGAATTATTTAATGGGTACTGAGCTTTGCAAGATGAAAGGGTTGTGGAGATTAGTTACAGAACAGGGTGAATATACTTAATACTACTGAACTGCACATTTAAAAAGGGTTAAGATGGTTGGGGAACCTGGGTGGCCCAGTTGGTTAAGCATCTGACTCTTGATTTCTGCTCAGTCTATGATCTCAGAGTTCATGAGATTGAAAGCCCCACATGCAGCCCCACATAGGGTTCTGCACTGATAGCACTGAGCCTGTTTGAGATTCTCTCTCTTCCTCTCTGCCCCTCCTTTGCTTGTGCTCTCTCTCTCACACTCTCTTTCTCTCAAAACAAATAAACTTTAAAAAAAATGGTTAATATGGTAGATTTCATGTGTACTTACCATGATTAAAATTTTTAAAAAATAAGTAGATATGGCTGTGTTGGGTGTGATTCCAGAGGCCAACTAAATTTCAAATGTGCACATGCACCGGCCAGGCTTCACATCACAGGGCCTGGCAGGTGGTAGGGATTGCAGTATATCTGCCCCAGAATGAAAAAGGCCATGAAACTCAAAGGCCATTCCTTTTGTCTCTAGTCCCTGTGTTTTACCTAATGGATGTTTCACATGTGAGAAAACATACCATTTGGAGTGGCAAGGGACAAGTGACATTCACCTTGCAAAGACCTTGCTCTTCCTCTGGCTGTCTCTGCTCTCCCCTCATCAGCCCCCAGTGGTTCTCTTCCAGGCACACCCACCTCCATGCCCACTTTTCTCTGAGGAAGTGCTGCCCTGCTTTCTCTTCCCCTTCTCAATATCCTTATTAGGGTTTGGATCTTAAACATATTTTTGCATTACTTGGATTTACTTATTACAGGACCTACTTATTATAGGACCGTACTTATCCTGATTAAAAAGGGTTATTTCCTTTAGGCCAGGAGATCTCCATCAAAAATCCCTCCCACCCCCACCCCTCCACCTTGGATACACTGATGGAACACCCCATATGAGAGCAGCAGACCCAGCACCCAGTTTTAGGGGGCTTGCAGGACGGGTCAGCTTACAGCTTTGTGGGTCTCTGCTGTTTGTGGAACAGTGTAAGTACATGTAAGTATCTTAGGAAAGACTGTTTTTGGAACAACATTGTGGAATTGTCTTCTCTTATGGGCAGGTGGGCGAGAAGCACAGGGAATCAGACATCTGGAGTAGGCAGGACCAGAGACGTGCTTTGTGTGCACATGTGCTTATGTGCAGGGGTCTATTTCTAAGTATATTTTAACTAACATTAAAGTTTTATTTAATTTAACCTCATCGCTTTTCAACCTATCTCTCCAAATCTCTTTTATTTCCTCTCTTTGAACATTAAATAAAATGCAAGGCTTTCCTTTGCTGGATTTCATGTCCTTTTTGCTAAGATGTTATTATTGTGCTCTCTCTCTCTCTCTCTCTCTCTCTCCAACACACACACACACACACACACACACACACACACACACTCACTTCCCCTGTGGAGGAGGAGAGGAGTCCCCCAAGCTAGTGTCTGAAGTCTCCACTAGGTTCTACTAAAACTCCACCTGTAGGGCCTGGAACCCAAGCTCTGTCTGTCTGGGTCTGGGACACAGGAGCACTAGGGCCATGGGAGGCCATGGACATCTGAGAAATGGGGCTTAACCAGAAAAGCCACATGGCCTTGGATGCTGCCCAGGCTCAGCACTGATTTCGGCAGTGGGGGGGGGGGTGTCCCATGCCCATTCTTGCAGGGTGACCAGTCATGGACATTCTGTGTGTGAGAGCAAGGAATGGATGCATTTAGTCCAATCCTGGGCTGGGTGATTGACACCCCACAAGCTAGTCGGAAATGGGGTCAGAGGCAGGGGCCTGCCAGGACCAGAAGTGAGTGCTCTGGGGACACATGGACAGCAGTGGAAGGGAGCTCAGGGCCTCTGACCTAGGAAAAGGCCAAGTGGGCCATGTGGAGAGTGCAGCCTGGTCTTGCTCTCCATCTCAGAAGATGTGAGCGTTGTCCCAGATCTGTCACTTTCTATTGTAGTACCTTTACCACTGAACCTACTCTTGGTCTGTACACCATGATCTGGGAGAACATCTGGACTACCTGGCTCCCAAGGCCTGCTGGAATGGAAGCAAAGTCATTTGCCATGTGAGCCTTCTATGCAGTTGGTACATCTAGATATAGTAGATGTATTTCTAGTGTCTCCAGAGGAGTCAGGGACAGTTGATCAAGACCCAGGGACAGATGGAAGCTGGTGAGAGTGTGGGAAGTGTGGAGGGGCACCATTTCCATTTCCATGCTCTGTGGTGGGGGCTTCATGGGGGTGGGCCTCCTGGCCAAGCTCTGGAAATGGACCCAAGGCTCAGAGAAGAGGCTGGCCCTCTTCCTCTCCCCCAGTGCCATGTTCTTCACTCCTTGCTCTTCTCTCATTCTCTGTTAAAAAAAATTACCTGAAACTTAGAATAAGCTACAGAGAAGTCAGCACGTGCTTTGCATGCCATTTTGAACATTGTTTGGTGGGTCTAATGGGGATTATTGTGTTATCCAGGGAATGTAACTCTGTTTGATGTTCTGTTCATTATTGAGTAAAGACCAGACTCTGAAGTTATATGTTTGCTTGTGGGTCTTTTTGTCCCTGAGAGGTGCAAATGATTACTGTCTAATAGAAAATTTTACCCCACTGGTTATGGTTTTATTGCTCTCTGAGAAATAAGCTCATTTTGTAACTAACCCCTTGACATTCTATATTTGTAAGTGGATCAGGTTTGTAATCTTCTGAAAATTATGTTTTGACACTTCCATGTGACCCTCCCAAAGTTCTCCACATGCCAGACATTGGGTATGTCCCATAGCATTCAGGACCTGCTGCCCTGTCTCTTTGAGTTCCATCCTTCACCAGGTTGACTCAGGGAGACTCTGAAATAGGCCTCCTCACACACCTACCACTTGCCATGGAGGGGAGAAGTGGTCAAGACCACAGTGATAAATAAAAATATTAGTGAGTCAAAAACTGTCCTGATGGATGTAAACACTGGCCCCTTGTTCAGTGGCTTAGAAGCTGTCAGGAACACCCACTAGTCAGCTGGGAGTCCAAAGAAAGTGACACCAAGAATGTCATATTTGGCCCTTGCTAAATACCTCCTCCTATCCAGGTAGTTAGGTAAGGTTTCACACTGCCTTTATTGCCCCCCCCCCCCCATTGCAGATAGGGACTTTTGGTTTATGAACTTAGGATGCCAGGAGGCAAGAAAATGAGCAACCTGCTCTTGGAGCAATAGACTTTCCTGTTTTCCGGTTCCAAACTTTTCAGAGTTTTTGTTTGTTTCTAACACACATCTGGATTCCCCAGAAACAGAGACATTATGAGTGAACACCAGAGAGCACTGACTGCAAGTCTCATTGGTCTGAAGAGCCATATTTCTTCCCTGCTAACCTGATTCCTAGGGATTTGTCACCTGCACCAACGGTGTAGCTAGACTACCCAGGTGCAGCTGGCAAAACCCCAAATATGAGAGTCAAAGACTCAGGAACTAGGCCTTGTGCCAGAGATAGGGTGACAAAAACCTCAGGGCCCCATAAAAGCCATTTCTTATTGTCAAATTAGCCACTGACTTTGATTTTGAAAGAGAACCACACTAGTGTATCCCTGTAAGCTGCTGGAAAGCCAGCATTTGCTGAAGCATGGGTCCAGAAAACCACATGTCCAGAGTAGAGATCTGACCAGAGCATGTACATTGAAAATTGCCTTCATACACACATCATTTTAAAAATAGAATTAAATAAAACAGAAAGGATGGTGCAGGGATGTTCTAGTAAACTAGTAAGTGTCATTGAGGTAGTTTTCATGAGGGAGAATTTAATGACCCAGAATCTGGCTCCCACTGCAAAAAGAACACATTGTCTTCTTAAAAAGAAGATGAAAAAAGATTAATTAGCTTTTGTGGGAAAAAAAAGAAAGGAGAAAAACCAGTTTCCTCTGGCAAATGTCAAACTTGTAAAAAAGTTTTTTTTTTTTTTTTTTTTTTTTTTTTGGGGAAGATACTGATCTATGCAGTGAAAACAAATCAGAGTAAATACATAGTTTATAAGTTTTAGCAGTAAGTGTTAGCAGAATAGAAAAATAGGTAGCATTTACAAACCCATAAGTGGGAAATCCAGAGGAATGCCAACAGTACACCCAAACCAAACCCAGGAGATAAAGCATAATAAAGAGGAGCACCAAACTAAGAAAATCAAAATGTGGTTGGAATTTGTAAATTGATAAAATGGAGACTTTTGAATTTTGTAAGAGTATGTTAAAAACAAGAAAACAGGCCCTTATATAACTATAGTTATATATCCCTTAACTATAGTTTGGGCTCTCCCAGAAATGGAATCTTAAAATGATCATCAGGAATCTTCTGATCAGCACTAGTGAGGTAATCTGACTGCCATCCTCTAATGGAAAGTGGTCTGGTGATAACCAACCTGTTTGTTTTTGCCCACTGTAACCTCCTTGTTCCTGCTCCTTCCTGCCTATAAAAGTCTTTCATTTTGTACAGTTCCTCTGAGATCTTTTCTATCTGCTGGATTGGATGCTGCTTGACTCATGAATCACTGAATAAAGCCAATAAGATGTTTAAACTTTACTCAGCTGAATTTTATTTTCTAACAACTGTCACACCTGTAGGATATTCATAAGAGACACATCTACCACAAACTAATCCCAGCGTGTTGAAGATTTGTTGATGGACAAAGAAACCAAAAGAACTAGTAATTAAAGAACAAAGGAGAGAAAATATTAATATCAGGGATAGTAGAATTTAGGCAAGGAGCATTAAGTGGGATGAAGAAGAATCCTTCCCCTGTAAAATTTATTCTAAGATACCAAGAAAATACAAATACACTGTCACTGATGGACACCCAAGTCGAATAGTACAGAAATAATGAAATCACAAATAGAAGATTGAGAAATCTCTTTCAATAAGTTGGCACATCAAGTAGGGGGAAAATATGAAAAAAATAGATGATATAAATAAAATAATGAGGCCCTTTTGTTTCTGAGGGACATAAAAATTTGGACTTTGCTCTACTCTCTGAGGGAAGAGGAAGGAGAGAGAGAGAAGCCCAGGACTGTGGGGCTTGAGAGAATGGCCAGGAGACCCCAGATGGCACCCATTCAGGTTGAGGGATAGAAAAGATGGCTCTACTGCTGACTGTGGGTCCTTTGTTCTCCCTGTTGGTTGTCCTTGGAAAATAGCACTTCCATCAAGTGCCCAAGGCTCCTGATTTCATGGCAGGGCCTGAAGGTGGCATGTTCCCAGCAACTCTCAGTCTCCCTCTCCATCACCTCCTAGTTCAGCCAGTGCCAATATGTGACTGTTATCATGATACCAACCCCTACCCTTGAGTATTCAAAGGGCCATCAAAGGCACTTGTGCATAACCAGGACCATTTCTCTTCTTATTTAATGCATTTTCTTCACTTTCAAAAGTAGATAATTAGACATTGATTTCTGTAGAGCAAAGGGACATGACAAAAGTCCTCTTTTGCCCTGTTTGCCAGCCTTCCAATGGATGTGCTGGGGGTGGGTCACCTCACTGCCATCAACCTCATCCAGGCCAGTGAGAGGGGCCCTACAGTCCTCCCCAAGGAATCAGACATCTCCTATGGGCCTATCGGTATGGCTCATCAGGAAGGAGAGGACATTTTCAGTGCCTGGATGGCCCCTCTGTGGGCCTGGTGACATTATTGGTGGTGGGGATAGGACAGCCCTCCCCTTTTGTGCTTCCAATCCTGCCCAGAGCCATTTTATTCTCTCCCATGAGGCCCTCCTCACTCCATACCATGACCCAGGAAGTGTTCCCACCCTGGGGTTGGTAACCACTTGCCAGGGACTTTTCACATACCTTTGTTTTTACCCTTGACCAGGGCTGTTCCTTCCAGATCACTGGCTGCATCCCTGGGGGCCCGGCCTGGGCCATAGAAGGATGAGAGCCTAGGAGCCACAGGAGTTGGAAAACAGAGGCAACTGGGAAATGGGGCATGAACAGAGGACTGGGTGGTCTGGGTTACTACCCTTGGTGGTGGAACCAGGCTTGGTGGTAGGAGGTGGAGGGTGGGTGGAGGCTGGCCCTTTCCCCACAAATGTTTTACCATCTGTGCAGGCAGGCAGTGCCTGGCTACATGGTGACTAGTGCTAGCCAATAGTCTTATTTCTCAGACATGAGCATATGTGAGCACAAGGAAAATGAGTTTTCAAAGTCATAGCCAGGCCACAGGAGCCTCACTGGCCATGGAAATGAGGTCAAAAATAGGGTTGACTTTGTGGTCCCCTCATGGATACCAGCATCTCTGAGCCCCAGGCTGCTGAAACCCATAGGGGCAGGGGTACAGTAGGGAGTCAGCTCAGAAGACAGGAGTTCTTGTCCCAAGTTGTCCATTTTAAGGCCTTCACCACATAAGTTGGTCTCAGTTGGCTCACCTTCAACTTGGGAGAATGATATGCCTTCCTGTCTCAGCAGGGTGGTTGGCAACTAGGAGAGGGAGTGGGAATGCAGGTACTAGGTCAGCTTCAGTGCACTTCACGTGGTGGCAGGGCTGAGTGTCTCCTGTCTGGCTGTGGGTCTATTAGGACATTTACATTTGTGGGTCACCAGTAGTCACCACTCAGACCAGGGCAGTGGCCTTGGGGACAGATGATAGAAGTGGCAAGATCTGAGTCCTTGCCTCTGTTGCCTCCTCCCGCTTACTCTAGGCTTTGTCCCACCAAAGAGTTGAAAAATGTTAGTTCTATGCTCTCCTTTATTCCTGAGCTGACATAGAGCTTGATTGTCGCAACTTCGAAGTAGGCCAGGGACAAAAGAGAGACTGCAATGCTCTTGGCCAAAGAACAGAGAGTCCTTGGATTGGCAATAGGGAGGGCTTGAGTTTGGGAGCTTTCCAGCTTTTGTTTAGATACAAGGGCACATCTGTAGCATGCACCCTCTTATCCATGTGAATGGGGATATGAATTTGTGAGCCACTCTTAGAAAAAGAATTGCCAGAGGGTAATGATCTCATTCCCTGCCCCGCACAGCCTCCCATCTTGGAGACTGTAGTGATGGCCCCCCAGAGCTTCCTGACGCAGTGGGCTTACCCCAAGGCATGCGCATGTGTTCAGGTGCCCAGTTTGCTCTGATCTGTTCTGTTGGGAACTCATGGCCTACACCTGACCCCTTTTGCAGTGTGTATACGAAAGAAACTCCTTCAGCGCTCACTCACTCAGCCTCTCCTTTCCACTGGAAAAAGAGAAGGGATGTAGGACTGTTCTCATTGCCAAGATGGGGAGCTTGACCTATGGTGGAACTAGCTTCAACTTGCTTCATGTTACAGCAAGTTTCACCGATACTAGAAGGCCCTGAGCCAGGCTACAGGTGAGAGAATTGTTCTAAAGTCCCTGGACTTCCTCCTGCCAAAAAGAGATTTTATTTGAAATGAGGGTGATTTCTGCAGAATCCTTCCCAATTCAGGCACCCTTGTAACAAAGCTTAAAGGCACTGTTATAAGAAGAATCAAGTCAGACTATCATAGCTGGAATTATAAGACATAGCTAGAATTATAAGTCAGCTGCTCCAAAGAGAGAGCAGAATGCCAGGAAGGATAGGCAACTTTTCCAAAATGGGATGAGATCCCAGGTGTCCTGACTCCAAGGCTGGTATGTCCTGTGTTTTGCTGGATTGGCAACATCCCTGGCTATTACTGCCTCAGTAGCTCAGCATCTGCCTTGGCAAATGGCCAGTAAACAATGGACAACCTGAAGGAATGGATGATAAGACCACTTTACTTCCCAGGCTCATTTGCTTCTCAAAGTCATTAATCCAAATGTAACAGGGCTCCCTTGAGGCAGAATTTGAAGCCTTAGTTACACAGCCTGTTACGGGGGGTCTCTCTCTGGGAAATGGCTAGCATCCATGCCACTGGGAAGATCCTCAGTTGTACAGGTGAAGAAGACTTCAGGGTGGTCAAAGCAGAGGGAAAGAGGCCTGGAGAGAGAGAGAGAGAGAGAGAGAGAGAGAGAGAGAGAGAGAGAGAAACAACAAAATTCAGTAATGTTACCTGGGCCTATAGCCTGAGTGGTTCCAGAATTTCTGCAAAGAATGGGTTCACCCATAGCAATCTGGGTGGAAGAGGAGTTGGAGGACTTGTCTAGATATGCTTTCCCACAGTATATGTAGGAATGAGAAAGGTACAATTGTTCATATCAAGTGGAGAAAATACTGATCAATATAACCATGGAAAAAGGGGCACCAAGACCCTTGGCTTCCACTATAGCCCACCATACTTCTCACTGGACATTTTATAAATGAAAAATATAATAGATGAAATTAAAAAGAAAAAAAAAAACACTGAATGGATGGGCTCACTATAATAATGGAGGGCACAGAGAAAATTATACTAAGCTTTAAATAGAATAATAGAGGGGCGTCTAGGTGGCTCAGTCAGTTAAGCGTCCGACTTCAGTTCAGGTCATGATCTCTTGGTTTGTGAGTTTGAGCTCCATGTTAGGCTCTGTGCTGACAGCTCAGAGCCTGGAGCCTGCTTGGGATTCTGTCTGTCTGTCTGTCTCTCTCTGCCCCTCCCCTGCTCATGCTCTGTCTCTCTCTGTCTCAAAAATAAATAAAAAACATTTTAAAAAATAAAAAAAAAGAATAATAGATACCTGAACAACAGAGAGAATATAGGCTTAAAAAAAAAAAAAAAGAACAGAGCTCAGGGACCTGTATGACCACAAAAAGGTCTCAAATTTGTTTCATCAGAGTCTTAGAAAGGGGGAAAGAGGGCATAAATGAAAAAGAACTTTAAAATAAAATGGCTGAAAATTTCCTAAATTTAGCTAGAGGCATAACTGTACAAATTCTAGAAACTGAGCAAATCACAAACAGAATAATTCCAACAAAATCCACACATAAATTATAACTTAAACTTCTAAAAACTACAGATAAATAAAACAAATCTTTAAACCAGTCAGAGAAAAATGACATTCTAACTATAGAGGAAAACCAATTTGAGGGGCAGCTTATTTCTCATTGGAAACCTTGGAGCAAGAAAGAACTGGTATAAATTTTTTCCATCAAAGCATGTAAAACCAGTATCCTATATACGGTAAAATAAAATACTTTAGGAATGAAGAGGAAATCAAGGCATTCTCAGATGAATGTAAACAAAGAAAATTTGTTGCCAGGAGACATACACTAAAATTATCACTATAGAAAGTTCTCTAAACAGAAAAGAAACAGAAGAAGAGAAACCCTTAGGACATCACAAAAGAAAAAAGAACTCAGGAAACAAAAATGTAGGTAAATAAATAGGCTTTTCTTCTACTCTTGAGTTTTCTAATTATATTTGATGGTTGAAGTGAAATCATAACATTGTTTGAAGTGGTTCTAAATATATGTAGAGGAGATACTTAAGACAACATATTAAGTGGGAAGTTAATAAGATATAGAGAAATGTAAAGGTTCCTATACTTCACTTGAACTGGTAAAATGATGAAGCCAGCAACAGTGATAATTGTGTGTGTGTGTGTGTGTGTATATATATATATATATATATATATATATATATATAATTACTTCCAGTAACCACTAAAGAAGCTGTCACTTCTTTCAAGATATCACCCCAAAACAAGGCAAATACAAATGAGATTTGAAAACATTTGTCAAGTAATTCATAGGAAGGAAGAATCAATGAAATGGAAAAGAGAGAGAGAGAGAGGGAGGGAGAGAAAGGACAACAGAAAATAAAATGACAGACCTAAGTCCTAACATACTAATAATTAAATTAAATTAAATTAAATTAAATTAAATTAAATTAAATTTAAATAGTCTAAATACACAAATTAAAAGATGGAGACTGGCAGAGTGAATTTAAAAGCATCACTCCAAATGACCTATCAGACAAAGGGTTAGTATCCAAAATCTATCAAGAACTTATCAAACTCAACACCCAAAAAACAAATGATCCAGTGAAGAAATGAACAAAAGACATGAATAGACACTTCTCCAAAGAAGACATCCAGATGGCCAGCCGACACATGAAAAAATGCTCAACATCACTCATCATCAGGAAAATACAAATCAAAACCACAATGAAATATCATCTCACACCTGTCAGAATGGCTAACATTAACTACTCAGACAACAACAGATGTTGGTGAGGATGCAGAGAGAGAAGATCTCTTTTGGACTGCTGGTGGGAATGTAAACTGGTGCAGCCACTCTGGAAAACAGAATGGAGGTTCCTCAAAAAACTAAAAATAGAACTACCCTATGACCCAGCAATTGCACTACCTGGTATTTATTGAAGGGATACAGGTATGCTGTTTCAAAGGGGCACATGCATCCCAATGTTTATAGCAGCACTATCAACAATAGCCAAAGTATGGAAAGAGGCCAAATGTCCATCAATAATGAATAGATAAAGAAGATGTTGTATATATACATAATGGGGTATTACTCAGCAATCAAAAAGAATGAAATCTTGCCATTTGCAACTATGTGGATGGAACTAGAGGGTATTATGCTAAACGAAATTAGTCAGTTAGAGAAAGACAAATATCATATGACTTCACTAAGATGTGGAATTTAAGATACAAAACAGATGAACATAAGGGAAGGGAAGCAAAAATAATATAAAAACAGGGAGGGGGACAAAACATAAGAGAGTCTTAAATATGGAGAACAGAGAGTTAGTGGAAGGGTTGTGGGAGGGGACATGGACTAAATGGGTAAGGGACATACTCCTGAAATCATTGTTGCACTATATGCTAACTAACTGGCATGTAAATTAAAAAAAGAAATTAAATTAAAAAAATAAAAAAAAGTAAAAACATCACTCAACTATATGCTGTCCAAAAGAAACTCACTTTGAGTCTAATCATGTAGGAAAGTTGAAAGTAAAGGATGGATAAAATATTTCAGGCAAACATTAAGCAAAGGAAAACAGGACTGGCTATATAAATATCAGAGAAAGTAGACTTCTGAGAAAAAAAATTAACAGAGACAGAGAGGGACATAATGTAATGATAAAAAAGTCAAGAAGGCATAACAATCCTAAATGTGCATGCACCACACAACAGAGGTTCAAAATATGTGAAACAAAACTAATAGAACTGAGAAAGAGAAATACCTAATTCCATAATTACAGTTAAAGACTTCAGTTGTCTTTAACTTTGTCAACAATAGATGGAACAAACGATAGAAAAACTAGACATAAAATCAGCAAGGATACAGAAGAACCTGACAATTTCCCTGACCAACAGGAATAATCAACATTCATAAACAGCTGACTACACATTCTTTTCAAGTGTCCACAGAACATGTACTGAGATGGACCACATTATGGGCCATAACACACACTTTATAAATTAAAAAAAAAAAACTTATAAAAAAATCTTATGGGGCACCTGGGTGACTCATTCGGTTAAATGCCTGACTCTTAATTTCGCCTCAGGTCCTCAGATCTCACCGTTTGTGAGTTTGATCCCCACATCAGGCTCTGTGTTGACAGCGCCGAGACTGCTCCAGATTCTGTCTTCCTCTCTCTCTGCCTTTCCTCCACTTGGTCTCTATCTCTCTCTCAAAAACAAATTAACAAAAAAGTCTTAAAATCAAACAGAATATGTTTTCTGACCACATGGAATCAAACTAAAAATCAATAACAGGAAGATCACAGGAAAATCTCCAAACACTTGGGAGACTAAACAGCACAGTTCCAAATAATTCATGGTCCAAAGAAGAAGTTTCAATGGAAATAAAAAATACATTGAACTGAATTAAAATGAAAATACAACATATTTAAATTGTGAGACACAGCAAAAACCGCTGAGAGGGAAAATTATAGCACTAAATGCATGTATTAGAAAAAAAGAAAACTCACCAATCCATAATGCAAATTCTCACCTAAAGAACCTAGAAAAAGAAGAGCAAAATAAATCCAATACAAGCAAAAGGGAGGGAATAATGAAAAAAATCAATGAAATTGAAAACAAAACAAAACAAAAAATCAATGAAACAGAGTTGCTTGTTTGAAAAGATCAATAAAATTGACTAACTTCTAACAAGACTGTCTAAAAAGTGAGAAAAGTCACAAATTACTAATAACACAGGGGAAAACAGTATCACTACAGACACAATCATAAAAAGAATAAGGGAATGAACAACTTTATTTACAGACATTTGACAACTTAGATGAAATGAACCAATTCCTCAAAAAACACAAACTACCAGAACCCAACCAAAAGATATATAGATGGCAAATAAGGTCATGCAATGTGTTCAACATTACTAGCCATTAGGGAAATTAAAGTTCAATGAGATACCGCTATACATTATCAGAATGGCTAGAGAAAAAAGAGTGACACTGCCAAATACTGCTGAGAAGGCAGAAAAGCTGGGTAATTCCAATCAACATTGCTTGTGGGAACGTAATACTGTAAAGCCCCTCTGGAAAACTGTTTAGCAGTTTCTTTAAAAATTGTGGGGCACCTGGGTGGCTCAGTCGATTGAGCATTTGACTCTTGATTTCTGCTCAGATAATGATTCCAGGGTGGTGGGACCCGTATTCCAGGGTGGTGGGACTCAAGATGTATTGGGCTTCACGCTGAGTGTAGAGTCTGCTTAAGGTTCTCTGTTCATCTGCCCACCCCCTTCTCCCTCTGTCTCTAAAATCATAACAAAAAAAATTAGATATGCAATTACCATAAGACCCAACAATTTCACTCCTGGCATTTACCCCAGAAAATGAACTTGTATCCACACAAAGATCTGAATATGAATGTTTATGGCAACTTTATTCATAATAGCCCCAAATTGGAAACCATTCAGACACTTTTCAGTGAATGGCACACCCTTACTATGAATACTGAAGAATAAAAAGGAATAAACTATTGACACAGGTAACCACCTAGAGGAATTTCCAGAGAATTATGATGAGTGAAAAAAATCCCAAAGATTGTATATTGTCTGTTTCCATCATATAATATTCTTAAAGTGACAAAATTACAGAAATAAGGAACAGATTAATGGTTTCCAGGGATTGAGGTGGGGATGGAAGCTGATGAAGTGGTGAAGCTATACAGGCGTCCCTGTGGTGATGGAAATGTTCTGTATTTTGACTGCCTCACTGTCAATATCCTGGTTGTGATATTGGAGTATAGTTTTGTAAGATGTTACCATTGGAGGAAACTGGGTAAAGGATACACAGAATCTGTGATTATTTCTTACAACTGCAAGTGAACTGGAGTTATCTCAAAATAAATAAGTTTAAGTTTTAAGAAGTTTTTAAAAAAAGTCCTGAGAACTTGGTATTCACTTCTCTCTCCTAACAAAGAACAAGCTGAATAGATTGACAAACCAACAACCCTTCATGGATTCATAAGAGATTGGAAGATACAGGACAAACTGCTGCCCCCAATATTGGAGAGAACCAGAGGCAAGTACAGGGGGTTATGGTTTACCAGAACAGACACTAGCAGAAACTGCTGCTGGAGCCAGTGTCAGAGAAGGCAAGCCTAAACTTCAGTTGACAAACTGCTAAAGGCTCAGTGAGGACAGCTCTGAGAAAAACTCCAGGGAAGCCCAGGCATTGCAGTTATGAGACAGGTGTCCACACAAAATTGTGAGATTGACCACTGGCAATTCAACCCGATTCCCACAGTAAATAGAGAAAATCCCCCTCCTGTTTGAGGCAGGAGGAAGGAAAAGGAACCATTTGAAATACCCAGAGTCCTCAGTTCTTTTTTTTTTTTAAATAAAAAATAAATTGTAAGTAGTTAATATACAATGCAATATTATTTTCAGAAGTAGAATTCAACAATTCATCACTTACATAAAACACTCAGTGCTCATCACAAGGGCCCTCATTAATACCCATCACCCATCTAGCCCATCTCCCACACACCTCCCTCCATCAACCTTCAGTTTATTCTCTATTGTTAAGAGTATCTTGTAGTGTGTTTCCCTATCTTCTCTTCCTCCCTTTCCCATTTGTTCATCTGTTTTGTTTCTGAAATTTCACATATGAGTGAAATCATATATTTGTCTTTCTCTGATTGACTTACTTCACTTAGCATAATACATTCTAATTCATCCACATCATGGCAAATGGCAAGATTTCATTTTATTTGATGGCTGAGTAATATTCCATTGTGTGTGTGTGTGTGTATATATATATTTATATACATGTATAACATATATACATATAGATGTATATATATATATATATATATATATATATATATATATATATATATATAACATCTTCTTTATCCATTCAGTCAATGGACACCTGGGCTCTCTTCATAGTTTGGCTATTGTTGATAATGCTGCTACAAACGTTGGAGTGCATGTATCCCTTCAAATCTGTATTTGGGAATCCTTTGGGTAAATACCTAATAGTACAATTGTCAGATCATAGGATAGTGCTATTTTTAGTTTTTTGAAGAACGCCCATAATGTTTTCCAGAGTGGCTGCGCCAGTTTGCATTTCCACCAGCAGTGCAAGAGGTTTCCCCTTTCTCAGCATCCTCACTAACACCTGTGGTTTCTTTTGTTGTTAATTTTATTTATTTTTATTTAAAATTTTAATGATTTTTTAAAACCTTATTTATTGTGCAAAATATCATGGTAAATAATGCAAAAGTATGGCTCAGTGAACAAATTTTTACAAATCCAGCACCTGTGTAACCAACACCTATGGTTAGAAATAGAATATTGCTACCTAATTGCCTAGTGATTTTGAATTTCACATAAATAGAATTATTCACTATATAGTTTTTTTTAATATCTGGCTTCTTTTGCTTATTTTGTCTGTACATTCATTCATGTTATGATGTATGGCATGTTTCAGTACTATTCCATTGTTTCCATATACCCACTGTACTTTTCCACTTTCCTTTTGGTGGAAATTTGGATTGATTCCAGCTTTTGGCTCTTTTTTTTTTTTTTTTTACATTTAAAAAAATTTGCATTTAATTTTTATTTTAATTTACATCCAAGTTAGTTAGCATATAGTGCAACAATGATTTCAGTAGATTCCTTAATGCTCTTTACCCATTTAGCCCACCCCCGCCCCGTACAACCCCTCCAGCAACCCTCTGTTTTTTCTCCATATTTAAGAGACTTTTGTGTTTTGTCCCCCTCCCTGTTTTTATATTATTTTTGCTTCCCTTCCCTTATGTTCATCTGTTTTGTATCTTAAATTCCACATCTTAGTGAAGTCATATGATATTTGTCTTTCTCTAATTAATTTCGCTTAGCATAATACCCTCTAGTTCCATCCACATAGTTGCAAATGGCAAGATTTCATTCTTTTTGATTGCCGAGTAATACTCTATTGTATGTATATGTGTATATATACATATATATGTGTATATATATGTATATATACATATATATGTGTATATATATGTATATATACATATATATGTATATATATACACACACACATATATATCACATCTTCTTTATCTATTCATTATTGATGGACATTTGGCCTCTTTCCATACTTTGGCTATTGTTGATAGTGCTGCTATAAACATTGGGATGCATGTGCCCCTTTGAAACAGCATACCTGTATCCCTTCAATAAATACCAGGTAGTGCAATTGCTGGGTCATAGGGTAGTTCTATTTTTAGTTTTTTGAGGAACCTCCATTCTGTTTTCCAGAGTGGCTGCACCAGTTTACATTCCCACCAGCAGTCCAAAAGAGATCTTCTCTCTCTGCATCCTCACCAACATCTGTTGTTGTCTGAGTAGTTAATGTTAGCCATTCTGACAGGTGTGAGATGATATTTCATTGTGGTTTTGATTTGTATTTTCCTGATGATGAGTGATGTTGAGCATTTTTTCATGTGTCGGCTGGCCATCTGGATGTCTTCTTTGGAGAAGTGTCTATTCATGTCTTTTGTTCATTTCTTCACTGGATCATTTGTTTTTTGGGTGTTGAGTTTGATAAGTTCTTGATAGATTTTGGATACTAACCCTTTATCTGATGTGTTGTTTGAAAATATTTTCTCCCATTCCATTGGTTGCCTTTTGGTTTTGCTGATTGTTTCCTTCTCTGTGCAGAAGCTTTTTATTTTGATCAGGTCTCAATAGTTCATTTTTGCTTTTCTTTCCCTTGCCTTTGGAGACATGTTGAGTAAGAAGTTGCTGCGGGCAAGGCTAAAGAAGTTTTTACCTGCTTTCTCTTCTAGGATTTTGATGGCTTCCTGTCTTATGTTTAGGTCTTTCATCTATTTTGAGTTTATTTTTGTGTATGGTGTAAGAAAGTGGTCTAGGTTCATTTTTCTGTATGTCGCTCTCCAGTTTTCCCAGCACCACTTGCTGAAGAGGCTGTCTTTATTCCATTGAATATTATTTCCTGCTTTGTCAAAGATTAGTTGGTCATATGATTGTGGATCCATTTCTGGGTTCTCTATTCTGTTCCATCGATCTGAGTGTCTGTTCTTGTGCCAGTACCATACTGTCTTGATTACAACTTTATAATACAGCTTGAAGTCCGGGATTGTGATGCCTCCTGCTTTGGTTTTCTTTTTCAAAATTGCTTGGGCTATTCAGGGTCTTTTACAGTTTCATACAAATTTTAGGATTGTTTGTTTTAGTTCTGTGAAGAATGCTAGTTCAAAATTGCTTGGGCTATTCAGGGTCTTTTACAGTTTCATACAAATTTTAGGATTGTTTGTTCTAGTTCTGTGAAGAATGCTAGTGTTGTTAATTTTAGCCATTCTGACAGGTGCGAGGTGGTGTCTCATTGTGGTTTTGATTTGTATTTCCCTGATGATGTGATGTTGAGTATTTTTTCATGTGTCTGTTAGTCATGTGGATGTCTTCTTTGGAAAAATGTCTATTCATGTCTTCTACCCATTTCTTAACTGGGTTGCTTGTTTTTTGGGTGTCAAGTTTGATAAATTCTTTACAGGTTTTAGATACAAACCCTTTATCAGATGTATAGTTTGCAAATATCTTCTCCCATTATGTAGACTACCTTTTAGTTTTGTTGATTGTTTCCTTTGCTGTGCAGAAGCTTTTTATCTTGATGAAGTCCCAAAAGCTCATGTTTGCTTTCATTTCCCTGCCTTCTATGACATGTCCAGTAAGAAGTTGCTCTGGCTGAGGTCAGAGAGGTTGCTGCCTGTGTTGTCCTGTAGGATTTTGATGGTTTCCTGTCTCATATTTAGGTCTTTCACCAATTTTAAGTTCATTTTTGTTTTGATATAAGAAAGTGGTCCAGTTTCATTTTTATACATGTCACTGTCCATTTTTCTCAACATCACTTGTTGAAGAGACTGTCTTTTTTCCACTGGATATTCTTTCCTGCTTTATCAAAGAAGAGTTGACCATATAGTTTTTTGGGTCCATTTATGGGTTTTCTATTCTGCTCTATTGATCTATGTGTCTATTTTTGTGCCATACCATATGTCTTGATGATTATAGCTTTGTAAGATAGCTTGGAATCTGGAATTGTGATACCTTCAGTTTTATTTTTCTTTTTCAGGATTTCTTTGTTTATTCAGTGTCTTTTCTGGTTCCATACAAATTTTAGGATTGTTGGATATAGCTCTGCAAAGAATGCTGGTGGTGTTTTGATAGAGGTTGCATTAAATGTGTAGATTACTTTGGGTAGTATGGTCATTTTAACAATGTTTGTTCTTCTGATCCATGAGAATGGAATGTTTTACCAATTTTTTTGCGTCTTCTTCACTTTCTTTCATAATCTTTCAATAGTTTTCAGCATATAGATCTTTTGTGTCTTTGGTTAGGTTTATTCCTAGGTATCTTATTGCTTTTAGTGCAGTTGTAAATGGGATTGGTTCCTTGATTTATTTATTTTTCTGCTTTGTTATTGGTGTATATAAATGCAACAGATTTCTGCATGTTGATCTTATATTCTGAGACTTTGCTGAATTCATGTATTCATTCTAGAAACTTTTTGGTGGAGTCTTTCAGGTTTGCAACATAATGTATTATGTCATCTGCAAATAGTGGAAGTTTGACTTCTTCCTTGTTGATTTGTATGCCATTTAATTTTTTGTTGTTGTCCTATTGCTGAGGCTAAGACTTCCAGTACTATGTTAAATAGCAGTGGTAAGAATGGATGTGATTGTCTTATTCCTGACCTTAGGGGAAAGGCTCTCAGTTTTTCCCCATTGAGGATGATATTAACTGTGGGTCTTTTGTAGATGGCCTATTTGGTGTTGAGTTATGTTCCATCTGTCCCTGCTTTGTTGAGAATTTTTATCAAGAATGGATGCTGTATTTTGTCAAATGCCTTTCTGCATTTATTGACAAGATCATATGGTTCTTATTCTTTCTTTTATTAATGTGGTGCATCATGTACATCGATTTGTGAATATTGAATCAGCCCTACAGCCCAGAGTGAATCACACTTGATCATGGTGAATAATTATTTTAATGTATTGTTGAATTCAATATGCTAGTATCTTGTTGAGAATTTTTACATCCAGATTCATCAGGGATATAGACACAACCAATATCTACAGGCCTATGCCAATATCCCTGATAAGCTCTCTGTCCTTAACCAGGCCATCCCTCAGGGGAAACAAGTTAACCAGGTCTTGGCCTGCTGGGGATATTGTCAGATCCTCATTGACACTGGGAAAGGAACTATACATCTTCTAGCTGGCTTTAGCCATGCTGTCCCCACCTATGTGGGGCGACAACAGGGGAGCCATTTGTGAAGTTCACAGATGAAAGGCACAGGATCACTGAAAGACAGATTTAACCCTGGGACTATAGAGCACTTCCCTCCCCCACACCTACCACCACACTCTTGAAGGCATGTTTACTATAGTTCACTTTACCCAAGACATTGAGTCTGGCTACCAAGAAAAAGTTGGAGTGACATCTCTAAGAGGCAACATGGGAGACCCCGCATCCATCATTCCACAAAGGGCATCAATTAGACAGCTCTCTGTGAACAAAAACACCTCTGGGATCCACTGAAGAAACTTCAACATCCTGAAACCTGCCAGTACCACACAGGAAGGGTAGGAACACAGCTCTTTCTTACCTGCATCATCTCACGCCCATAGCCTGTATGGTTCAGCTGGAAAGGGTTCCCTTTGCTGAGAAAGAACAGTTTAAAAGGCACAAAGAAGCACATGTAATGACTTCTTAAGTATATGAGAAAATGCTGAGTGCAATCCAGGATACAGCAGCTGTCAAAAGGCCAGCATGAGCTATGCTTAAAAATCAATGTTATCTTCAATATTATCAATATTATCACAACACCAATTTAATTATTCAATAATTTATTCAATTATTATAAAAAGTAATAATGATTTCCACAGCACCTGTTAGACTTGGTTAGGATGGTGGGTGAGCAGAATTAAGTAAAGCCTTTCTAAATTTCTGTTGTTTGAATAGAGGCTAGCATTATTGATAACCTAGTGACAAAACAAAAGGCATAAAAAAAATTACATTTCTTTCCTTTTTTTTTTTTTGGAGGAGCTTAAAAGAACACTTATTTTTACCATGTAGTTCTGGGGCCAGAAGTCCAAAATGGATTGGCAAGGCTGTATCTCTTCTGGAGGCTCTGGGGGAGAATTCATTTGTTTGTCTTTTCCATTTTCTGGAGGTCACCTGCATTTGGCTCTTGGTTGTCTCTCCCATCTCCAAATTCAGCAATGCAGCATCCTTGCACCAACCTTTTCTTCTTTTACATCTGTCTGTGTCACATCCTCACTCGTTCTCTTGCCTCCCACTTTCCCTCATAAGCAGTCTTGTGTTTACATTGCACCTGCCTGATAATCTGGGATAATTGTCCCTTTCAAGATCTTCATGAGTTATATTTCTTAATACATAAAACCAATAGAAAAGAATTAAAATGAAAAATTTCTAATTTTGTTCATGATTAAAGAAAATAAAATAGCTGTGTAAGGATTAAAAGTGTATCCATTAGAGATCATAAAAATGTGAGTGGATTAAATTCCTTCTTCAAAAGCAGATAATTTCATATTTTTAATGTCCAGAAATATAACATTTACAAGAGATAACTGTCAATTGAAATGACCAAGAAAGATTGTAGGTGAATAGATGGATGAAAATAGGACACAGGAACTAGAATAGATGCTGGTTTAGAAAGTTTTAGAAAATGCAGTGAGGAAGAACTGGTGCAAATACTAGCAAATAGGTTAAAGAAATTTCTTTTTGTATGACTGTTTTTCTGGAGAATCTAAGAGAGTCTGGTGAAAAATATACCCAGTCACTGGACCTGTATAAGTTATCTGAGCAGGTGTGCACCCCACCATCCATGCTCTGTGGAAGCCCAGCCCTGACTGTCATGTTTAGAACAGTGTGACTATGCAGGAGACCTTAGAAAATATCTCTTGACAATACTTAATGTCATAAAAGATGACTCATCCTGAAAATGTAGTTAATTCTGAACTTAAATGCACTCCAAATTATATATATGCTTCAAAATAGAGACAGCAGAAGTCAGAAGAACCACCAGATGGCACAGACACATCCCCAAAGATAGTGAGTGTCTGTGCAGGTACCTGTCCCAGCAAGTGAGAACACGCAGCCCTGAACCAGAAAGACCAAAAAGGGAGGCACCCAGGTAGAGCCTGCCACCCTCCTGGAGTGGGTTTGTGGGGCCAGGAACCATTTTTCAGGAGGTTCCAGCCCATTGTTGAGGATTGACTGTGGGTTAAAGATAGCAGGTGAAGGAGCAGGAACAGAGCCCAGCCTCCCCTTCCTCAGGAAGGGGATGAGGAACATCCAAAGCCTTGGAATGTACAAGACACATGTCTGTATTTTGGTCTCTGTCCTGGTTTTTGAGAGCTCCCAGGCCTCACTGAATCCCTAACCTTGACTCAGAACTGTCCTCTTGTTCCTACATGCTTTCCATTTGGTTCACACTTTCCTCCCTGTTTCTCTTTTCCTCTTCTCTCATTTTCTTTTCCACTTCCTTCTCATCTCTCCACTGGCCTTGATGTGGGAACAAGGTATATGTCAGTCACTAAATCCATGTACAGAAGCTTATCTTCCTGGTTTTGGGAATTTAATGAGTTATATACACTGCCAATGTTCTCTCTCTCTCTCTCTCTCTCTCTCTCTCTCTCTCTGTCACACACACACACACACACACACACACACACACATGAGATTGTTTTACAATGCATGAGGAAGTTTCTGCTTATTACATTTGCATGCATGGTGACTATGTGATTTTTCAAGAAAATATTTAAGCAATAAATTGGATATGTGCAAAGAGATATGCACAGAATGATCATTATGCTGCTAATAATACTAGCAATGATTCAGATGACATGTGTTTAGAATAGAGGCTAGACTAAATCAATCATGGGACATTATTCAGCCATCACAGGTGGAAAGGTCTTGTTTATATGATGCGGAAAGAGGGAGATGGCAACAGACAACAGACCAATGAACAAATGAATAAGATTATTTCCAGTATTCATAAGTGCTAATAGAATGGGTTAGTGGGTTAGAGATTGATTGGCAAGGGGGTAGGAAGGGTGAGGACTACCCGAAACCGGTGTATCATGCAGATACCTGACATTCCATTTGCCCCACATTCAACGGTCATGTTTCCTGCCCAAACCTTCTCCAGTCTCCACCTTAGCTCATGACACACCATCTGCTGCATAAGCCACTTATTATCTAGGGTCATGTTTGACTTTTGATTCTTCTTTTTCCAGGCCTGGTTAGCTCAACCAGCTCATAACTCCAGGCATTACTTGCCCCTTTGTTTGCTTATACTCCAGCAGCAGCCATCTCCTACCAACTGCAATATCCCAACAACCTTTTCACTGAGAATCCAACCTCTGCCACTTTTGTTTTATTTCAATCAATCATCTCTCATCATAGAGAGAATATTTTAAAAATTAAAGATCACCTGGATCAAAGCAAGAATTCCTAAGTCTCTTAATGCAACATCTTGAGAATTCACCAATATTTGAAGGGTCCTTGTCTAAGAACTTGTCTCTAAATTATCAAGCTCTGAAAAAGAATCTTTACTATGAAGCTGGCAAAATCCTTGCCATTTCCTTGGTTCATGGTGGTCCTTCACCTGTTTTCTTTTCTAAAACCTTGTTTAACTGCCTTGCTTATGGACCAGAAAATACCCAACCAATTTTAGACAATGTTTCAGACTTTGACGTGGTGCAAATGATAATCAGGGTAAATACTGCAACAACTGTGGCTGACTTAAACTCAATAGTAAATTAATGCTATAACTATCTCGAGCTTATTGGATGTCTAAGACTTATAACATCAATAAGTGACAATTACATGTTGGTAAAAGATATACTAGTTACCACGTAATTAAGAGAGTCCAAGCACCCTTTGAAAGTTTTAAGCAGGGTCTGAAAACTCTTGGTGTTTTGGAGAAAATTCAGACTTACCCAGAAGCACTTTATAGCATCTTCTGTCATAAACCTGAGAATCTTTCTGCAAAAATCCTTAGTGATCTTTTTTACAGTCCGCACATTATCCAGTGTACAGTCTTTGGGGTTTTGGAACAGTTATTTACAGGCTGTTGAGGATGGTAAATCTGCAGTAACAATGGAAGACATTCTTATTTTTGCAACTGGTTGCAATTCCATTCCACCTGCTGGATTTAAACCCACTCTTTCAATTGAGTGTCTTCATATGAATTTTCCTGTTGGAAACAAGTGTAATAACTGTTTAGCTCTTCCAATCACCAATACATATCAAGAATTTCAAGAAACTATGGACTTTGCCATAAAAAACACTCTAAGACTAGAAAAGGAAGAAAGTACTCACTACATTGGACATTAAATATTTTGAACAAAGGCATCCTTCTTTAAAAGCTGCTATTGATACTTTTTGTTTCAGAAATCTGTCCATCATCATTTTTGAACAAACTTGTCAGCTTCTTGGCCCAATAAAATTTATGATATGAACATTAAAAAAATTAGAAATCATACCATGGCAGTCCTCTATAACGCCATATTTAAGCATCTATTGTTTTGTTTTTCAAGTTTTTGGATCATCCAACAGGCAAAGCACAGTTGTGGGAAGAGGGACAAATGAGAATTTGAACAACATATGGTGGGACAGAGGGATAAAGGAGGTAATTGAATAGATGGCGCTGCTAACACCCTTATCCTATGGAGATAGGTTCAAAAGAAGTTCCTGGAAGTTGACGCATCAAAAGAGGTTTAATTATATTTTTAAACTTATACAAGTAACAAGTAGAATATCTATTGATTGATCTATCAATCAGTCCATCCATCAATCGATCCGTCCATCAGTCCATCAATTGATTGATCAATTGATCCATTGATCCATTCATCCAACCATCCATTCATCCATCCATCCAATGAGCAGAAGGGGAAAGATAAAGAGCTAGCATGTGCACAAACCCTCATCTTTTGTAACAAGAACTCACAATATCTTTTATGAGTCATGTGGAATGGAACTGAGAGGTTAAGAGTGGATTAGGTACTTGCTTTTCTGCATCTTAAGGTCTTCTCTACATTTATTTTTACTATGGAGCTTTGAAATTTTTATAGAAGTTATTCCACTTTATTATTAGTTCTATTTTATTATTAAGAGCTAGAGCATTATGGAAATAATTAACTTAGAATATGATGTTCCTGTGTATTCCCATACATCAGGCACTGGCCTGTGAATGGTTCAAAACCCTAAAATTTCCTATTTCCTTTTCTTTTTTTGGACCTTGACAAATCATGATGTATTCATAACAAATCCAGACCTTTCTCTGCTTAATGTTTTACACCTTGCTTATTTATATAGAGCAGATATCATTCCTTGTTAATACATGCCCATGCTTTGATTGATTTTTTTTAGATCTCATTTCATAGATATTACATATTTTTTAGTTTATTAAGTTTTTATCATAATTCCAGTGTAGTTAACATATAGCGTTATATTGGTATCAGGTGTATTACATAGTGATTCAACAATTTCATACATCACTCAGTGCTCATCACAAGTTCACTCCTTCATCTCCATCATCTGTTTCACCCATCCCTCCACCCACCTCCCCTCTGGTAACTATCAGTTTGTTCTCTGTGGTTAAGAGTCTATTTCTTGGTTTCTCTCTCTCTCTCTCATTCGTTCTTTCTCTTTTTTCCTTTGCTTGTTTGTTTTCTTAAATTCCACATATAAGTGAAATCATATGGTATTTGTCTTTCTTTGACAGACTTATTGCACTAAGCATTATACTCTAGCTCCACCCATGTTCTTGCAAATTACAAGATTTTATTCTATTTTTATGGATGTATTATATACATATATATATATATATATATATATATATATATATATATCACATATTCTTTATCCAGTCATATATATATACATATACACACACATATATATATGTATATGTATATATATACCTATATCGCACATCACATCTTCTTTATCCAGTCATTTATTGATGGACACCTGGGTTACTTCCATAATTTGGCTATTGTAAATAATGCTGCAATAAATATAGGGGTGCGCATATTCTTTTGAATTAGTATTTTTGTATTCTTTGGGTCAATACCTAGTAGTGTGATTACTAGATTTTAGGGTAGTTCTATTTTTAATTTTTTGAGGAATTTCCACACTGTTTTCCACAGTGGCTGCAGAATATTAAACATTTTATTTAGTAGTCTACTATAGATACATATTTGGGCTGTTTTCCTCATGTCTTTTTTTTTTTTATTAGAAACTGTAATACAGTGAATAATTTTCAATTTTGTGCTGATAGTAAAGTATTTCTGTGAGACAATGTCCCAGATTATGGAACACTGTGCTGAATAATATGTAACTTTTAAATGTTTAACAGTTATTGCTGAATCACTGTTAACAAAGACTGTTTGATTCCTACTCTGTCAGTGCGGATGAAGGTGCTTTATCAACAGAGCATTGTCATTGTGTTTAATTTTCCCCCCATGTATGGGAGATAGTGACATTTCATTGCTGGGTTAACTTGAATTTTTATTGTTGAAGTTAAGCTTATTTCCACATGAGTATCACAGACATATATATTTCCTTTCTGTGATTTGTATGTTCATGACTTTTTTTTCTGAGTTTCCTATTGGATTCTTGTCTTAAAAAATTACTCCTAAAAGCACTTTGATATTATGGAAATTAAAATTTACTGTGTCACATTTGTCAAATTCTTAGCACTTGTATTACTTCCTTCCCACTAAGATGATTATAATAAAAAAGACAATAACCAGTTTTGGCAAGGATGCACGGAAATTAGAAACCTTATATGCTGCCGATGGGAATGTAAAATGGTGCACCCACTTTGGAAAACCATCCAGTAGTTCATCAAAAAATTAAATATAGAGTTACAATGCAACCCAATAATTCCATTCTTAGGTATATACTCAAGTGTCCATACAAAAGCTTAGACTAAAGATTCATAACAGTATTATTCATAATAACCAAAAATTGGTGTTAAAAGGAAATTCAATGAATAAGTTTGAAGGTCTAATTGGATTTAGTAAATGATTCATGAGTTACCTGTCTAGAAAGTAGAAGGGAACTCTGCTGAGTTAAACAAACAAATAAACAAGTGTTTTTAAAGGTAGAGGGCAATAGAAGAAGAAGAAGAAGAAGAAGAAGAAGAAGAAGAAAGAGGAGGAGGAGGAGGAAGAGGAGAAGAAGAGGCCAAGAAGAAGGGAGAGGGAGATGAAGAGGGGGTAGAGGAGGATGAGGGGTAGGAGAAGAAGAAAGGAATTTATTTGCAAGGAATAAGTTTAAGCAAAGTCGCCGTTCTAAGGAAAAAAAAAGGGGGCCTATCAGTTAATTTCCTAGTGCTGACCAGGAAATTCCATGTTGACTGGTTAAAGATTCCATCTCTATGTGGTTGAAACTGTAGTTAGGTTAGGTATTAAGTCTTGGTTTACTTACTTGGGGCCTTAACCTAAGTGATGATATTTGGACCTGTGGTTTTCTTTTTAACAGTAGAAACAATCAAAATGTGCACTAATTGGTGAATAGATCAATGAAATGTGGTGTATACATACAAGAGAATATTACTTGGCAATAAAAAGAAATGAAGTAGCAAGACATGCTATAACATGAATGACTTGAAAAAATGCTAAGTAAAAGAAGCCATGACCAGTAAAAGGTCAGGTATCATGTGATTCCATTTATATGAAATGTCCAGAATAGGTAAATCAATAGAGAAAGAGATTAATGGTTGTCTAGGGCTAAAGGGGGTCAAGAGGCTGGGGTGACAGCTTAGTAGTGCTGGGTTTCTTTTTGGGGTAATGAAAATGTAAACTTGATTGTGGGTTTGGACATTAAACTGTGAATATGCTACAAACCATTGAATTGTTTACATACGTGGATGAATGGTATGGGAATTAGATTTTGATAAAGTTGTTTAGAAGACTACCCTACACATGAGTAGTGAGCCCAGATGCATCCCAGTTGCACTTCGAACACAAGGGACACTTTGAGTGACAAGCACCCAGCTGGGCCTTTCTTCAAATCCTGATGCTGAAGTCATGAGCAAAATGACCTGTGGGTCCACATCCATCACAGCATTCATCCACTCTCCCACCCCACAGCTCCTCTTACCTTATGAATACCACCTTCTTCAGAAGATATGGGGTCACAAATGCCTGGGTTCCTGTCCAGACCTATGGCACAGATGCCAGGTATAATGTGGATCAACAGAGTTGGCTACAGAGAGGCCTCACCACAAGCCAGTTGTTTTCTAACAATTGATATGTGGCCAAGGGGAGAAATGGATTCCTTTTGAGTATATTGTCTGCTTGAATTCTTGGTTCACTTTGAGCCAAGCCAATGGGGAAATTGTCTTTTACTTTTGGATTTTAAAGAGCTTTTTCCATAAAAGAGAATTTAGTCCTTTGCCAAATATGAAATATCTTCCAAATAACTTAGTCTGTGTTCCCATTAATCTCTTGACTCTGTGTACATGTGTGCATGTGCAACAAAATGTGTGGCCAAATCAGTCGCTCTTTACCATTTTGGTGTCTGGGTTTTATGCATGCTTAGAAAGGTCTCCTCGTGGGGCGCCTGGGTGGCGCAGTCGGTTAAGCTTCCGACTTCAGCCAGGTCACGATCTCGCGGTCCGTGAGTTCCAGCCCCGCGTCAGGCTCTGGGCTGATGGCTCAGAGCCTGGAGCCTGTTTCCCATTCTGTGTCTCCCTCTCTCTCTGCCCCTCCCCCGTTCATGCTCTGTCTCTCTCTGTCCCAAAAATAAATAAACGTTGAAAAAAATATATTAAAAAAAAAAAGAAAGGTCTCCTCGAATAGAGCACACAGTTGTGTTTGTGTTAACACCTGTTAGCCAGGTGACTCAAGTTTTATGTGCCTAAGATTTCCTGTTTGGAGTTTTAGCTTATATATCTCAGGTATGACCCTCATTATGCTGATTTATATTTTGTTCTGGAAACACAAATATTAATTCCCAGGTTTCTGAATTCTTGGGAGCTCCCTCATTGTCATTGTAAGCTCTAACTACAGAGTGGGATGGAGGGTGCTCCTCAGCGGAGCCTGGCTTGGGGCCTGAGAATCACTACCAGAAGAGGGAACCCCAACAAGGGGGAGGGAGGCAGAATGGGGAATGCTTATCCGGGACAAGGTTAATGATGGAAATATAGCTAATGGGTCTGCTCATTTGTTCATCCTCTAGAGGTATGTTATGTGAGCACTGCCATTGCCAAATGATGCCTTCTACTTGGTGTTTCTGGGGCAGCTCCTGGCAAGCCATAGGCACCACCTCCTCAAGGGCCTCTTGGTCCCAGATTCCCTGAGATTGGCAGTGTGGTGCCTCATCCTGCCTCTAGGACTATGGAGTCATATAACAGAAGCCTGACAGAAATGGCCATGGAGGTGCTTTAATTCCCAAGGGGTCAATTCCAAAGCCCAGGAATTTAGAAAGCAAGGAGGTATGGAACAGGCAAGATTTCTGCACTAGGGGCAGATACTGGTGGCTCTTACTGACCTTGTGGGCCTCTGAGAGCTGAGCGACCAATCAGAGGTGCCCCACACTTGAACAGCATCAGAGGGGCTGGGCTTACCTCACAAAGGGGTCATAGATGTGACCACCTGACCAGGGAGTGCAACCAGAGAGCAGAAGCACCCTTAAGCTCAGGTCTGACTGACACCCTGACCAGAGGCATGAACTGAATGTGTTGGGGCTGGAGAGTGGCTCACGAAGGGAGCTGCTTAGAGCTCAAGTCCTCAGGAAGGAGAAAGATACCACCTGTGGGTGAGGACAGCCAGCTTAAGCCTCAGCAAGCAGGAAAGTGGTGAAGAGCTTGGTTCTAAGGTACATCTGGGGTGTAGCTGGTGGGGAAGGACTGTGATGCCTGGGTGGCCTCCAAGTATGCCCTGGGCAATTCATTCAGATATCATGGAGCAGAGAAACTCATAGGCCAAAGTTAGCTGCTTGAGCAAGTCCCATGTGTATCAAGTCAGTGCAAACCATCAGGTGAAAGGCTAGGAAAAGAAAGGGAGCAGATTAACACACTCCACATATGGAAGCAAGCAGGGGAGATGGAAAGGCCATCTTGCCAGGACCTTGGGCAACTCTCTGCTGCCTCAGGCTCCCCACTGATGGGGTTATGGTGTCCACAGTGGGGGTTTGATCAAAGTTGCACAGCAGGTCAGAAGCACACCCTGGCACTGAGGAGACACACAGACAGGTCTGCCTGTCACAGCCAGACATCCTGAGGATTTGGTTGGTGGTTCCTGGGGTGAGGACACATGGAGCCAGGATAGCATCATTGTTGTGTGGTTGACATAAGACACCATAAATATTCTGTGTTCCATGGAACTCATGTGTAGTTAGTGTCTGATGGATATCAGGTGTCTTTTCGTTCTGCCATCACATTCCTTGTTCAACTTAGGCAAGATGTACTTACTGCTTGTCTGTGATGAACACAACTTATGGATTCTGCCTTTGTCTCTGCTGGGGGAGGAAAAATTTCCTGTCTCCTTCAAGATTCTTCTAACCAGAATAAGAACCAAATTGACATGCAACAAATTGACAGGAGAAAAATAAAATTTAATTTCATATACATGGGGAACCCACACAGATATGGAAATTCCAAAGACAGGCAAACTGAGGTATGCATGTGATTCTGAATTAAGGAAAAAGGGGGAAGGTCTGGAACTTCAAGGGGAAGGGATGTAATCCTCAGGAAGAATGAAAAAGAATAGATGTTTGGTAAACAAATCTTTGTTGGGCCCACAGAAACAATGGAACACAGAGAGGGCTTTGATCCAACAGGCCTTGCTAGGTTCCTTCCTGTCTACCATACCTTGTTCACAGCATAATATAGTTGTTTGTGGTGGTAGCTCTCTTTCTGGAGCAGGCCCTCTATCTAAATTCTTTTTGGGCAATTGAGGGAGGGAAGGAAGTAAAGAACTTTTCCTGAATCTACTAGATTTTGATTGTTTTTACTTTTAATTTTTAGTTTTTTAAAGTTTATTTATTTAAGGGTACCTGGGTGGCTCAGTGGGTTAAGCGTCCAACTTTGGCTCAGGTCATGATCTCACAGTTTGTGGGTTTGAGCCCCACATTGGGCTCTGTGCTGAAAGCTCAGAGCCTGGAGCCTGCTTCAGATTCTGTGTCTCTCTCTTGCTTCGCCTCTCCCCCTCTAGTGCTCTCTCTCTCTCTCTCTCAAAAGTGAATAAACATTAATAAAATAAAAAAATAAAAAAGTAAAGTTTATTTATTTATTTTGAGAGAGAGAGAGAGAGAGAGAGAGAGAGAGAGAGAGAGCTCAAGCAGGGAAAGGGCAGAGAGAGAGGGAGAGAAAGAGAGAGGGAGAGAGAGAATCCTAAGCAGGCTCTGCACTGTCAGCGTGAAGCCTAACATGGGGCTTGATCATGAACCATGAGATCATGACTGGAGCCAAAATCAAGAGTTGGAGCCACCTGGGAGCCCTGGTTTTGATTGTTTTTTAAATCAAAATAATCTTCATGCTAAAGTGGCTCATTTTGAGGTGGTCTGATCTTGACCCCTACATCTCTCAAGCGATTTGTTTCTTCATTACCTACATTTAACACATTAACTGTTGTGCCTCTGTCTCACGAACTACATCCTGATTCACCTTCTGTAGTAGAATGGAATCTCCTCAAAAACAAATTTACATTACAAGCTGTGATCTACACATTCTCATCTGTTAGACTGAGGTAAGTATGAAGGTATGTGTCAGGCAGGCAAAAGTTATGACACTCAGTCAAGCAGCCTGAGGCATTTACTTGAATTCTCTGTGAGTCCCACTTTCTTCCTGTGTAAAAAGGGGTTACTCGTTATGTGGCCCGAAAGGGGATGATTAAATAAGAGAAACATGTGACATCCTTATTATGAGGCCTGGCAAGACTCAATAATACTCCATAAATAGATCTCAGTGTGATTGATAGTGAGCCTGACTGGAAACAGGGGAGATGCAGGGGGTACTTTTGAGGCAGGACAAAGGCTCTGGCTGAGGATTTTCATACATGCTCCTGGAGAGGAAATAATAAGATGAGTTTTGAGACCAATGTTCTCCCTGTGGCAGTGTGTCTGTTGCAGGTCCTTATCCCATTCTGTGCATAGAAACCTGATACAGGCAGGCACCTGCAGTGGATGTGTTGGGACCTCACAGACAAGGAGGCAGGAATCTCCTGGTAGGGAAGGGAAAGGTTGTGAGTGCATGGAGGCATGCATCCTTCCAGAAAGAAACAGCCAAAATGGGAAAATGCTCTGAATTGTGATTGTGATTTCTCACTCCTCTTCCCTTTGGGAAAGGAGAAAGAGAAGCCCAGAAGACACAAAGATAACAGAAGTTATCCCTCTTTCACTCCTAGCAGTGCCAGGAAGATCTAGGGGTGCAGAAGCAGCAGGGCCAGCCCAGCCCAGTCCAGCCCTGGAAGGAAAAAAGGAACAAGGCGTGTGCCCCCTTGGCTGAGGTGCCATGGCCAGATTCTGCCAGAGCCTGCTGCTCCTGGTGGCCACTGTGGCCCTTGTATCCAGAAGTGTTCATGCCTGGGGCAGGCCAAAGGTGGTGAGGAAATTCCAAGACATCCCTGAAACCTACGTCTATGTGCAACAAGCACTGTGGTTTGCCATGAAAGAATTTAATAAGACCAGCAAAGACAAGTACAGCTACAAGGTGGTGAAGGTCCTGAAATCCCAGGAGCAGGTCAGTGAGCATTTTCTTCTTGCTCTTTCTCTCCAAGATGCAGTCATGGGGGTGCCATTATCCATGGAGGGCCACAGAGACCAGGGAGTGGAAAAGAGCTGAGAAATGTCTTTAGCCAAATATATATTAATTTTATTTTAGGTTTTTTTGGAGGAAAATTAATTAGGATTCATCCTTTATTATTCCAGGATGAAACATAAAATATCCATTAAAATAACAAAATTGATTATAGTCATATCAGAAAGCATAGGTGAGAACCCAAGAAGGGCTCTTGAAGGGCCCAGTTTGGGATAGTTTGGGCTGGTATCATCAAAATGAGTAATTACAGGCATGGATTGTAACAGTGAAAAAGCAAAGAAAGTGCACGTCCAGCTTTTGCTGAAAAAAGGGAACCAGGACAGAGAAGGGAAGGCTCTTCTTTACAGGAAAATGCCTACCTCTAGATGTAAAAGACTATGTAAGTAGCAAATCATAATGGCAACAACTACTTCAGGCAAACATCATCAATGAATCCTACATCCACTTGGTGGGACAGTGTGGAGGACAAATTGTTGGAGGGATTCTTTCATTAATTATAAGAGGGAAATATACCCTTACAATTAGGAAATCTGGTGAATGCCTGGCTCACCCAATGCTCATCACCAACACTGGGACAAATTGACATCATGTGTCCCTGATGTGATGTCATGGAAAGGACACAACCTTATCTTTCTATGGTGTTCTTGTCTAAAATCCATCCCCTGAAAGAAGAGAAGTAAAAACAAAACAAAACAAAACAAAATAAAATAAAATAAAATAAAATAAAACAAAACAAACAAAATAAAATAAAGACAGAGAGGGAGGCAAACCATAAGAGACTCTTAACTATAGAGAACAAACTGAGGGTTGCTAGAGGGGATATGGGTGGGGGTACAGGCTAAACAGGTGATGGGGATTAAGGAGTGATGTTGTGATAAGCACTGGGTGTTATATGTAAGTGATGAATCGCTAAATTCTACCCCTGAAGCCAATACTACACTATATGTTAACTAACTTGAACTTAAATAAAATCTTGGGAGAAAAAAAATCCATCCCCTGAAGGTAATACGAAGGAACAGTTAGACAAATCCATATTATAGAGCATTATGTAATACCTCTTAAAAATATCAGTGTCATGAAAGACAAGGAGAAAAATCAGGAAAACTGCTTGATTAAAGGAGATGTAAGAAACAGGACAACTAAATTCAATGTGTGGTCTTGTCTTATCTCTTGAATAATTAAAAAAAACATACAAAAGATGTTATTGGACTAGTTGGAGGAATTGGAATATGGACTGTATCATAGAAGAGAGTACCAATGCTGTCTCCTGAGAACGATGATTGGACTGTGGTTTGGGGAAACCCCAGAGAGTAATCAGTAGGCACACAGAAGGAAAGGGGATTCAGCCAGTCTGGCTGGACTTTAAGAAAGGGAAGAGAGAGTGGCTATTGGGGCATGGGGGCTACCCTGCAACATCAAAGTGACATGTAGTACAGGGATGCATTTTTTGCTTTTCTTCCTCTTTCGCTAGCTCTGTCCCCTCTTGCCCCTCTTCCTTCTAACCTTTGCTGTACATCCCTCCAGGTCACCAGGAACCTACTCAGGTTACTCTTTTCTTAACAGGGTCAGGAGAGAAGGCTCATTTGGCAGCTTCATCCTCTATGAGGCTGGGACATTTGACCCCTTGTCCATCCTCAACACACACACAGACTTTGACTCTCTCCCTCACCACTGGGTGGCCAAAGTAAAGCCTCATAAATATCAATTGTCTTTGGGTCTCATTTATGGCTAGTGCCTGTCCTTAATGAAGTTCCCACCTTGTCCAAAACTATACTTTCATGGACTTCTCTTTATCTGTGCTTTTTCACTTCCACAAATAAATGGCTCTGCTTTATAGGCAGGTATTTAATCAAATATACTGCAAATTCTCATGTCCTCCAAATTATAAATTATTTTGTACTGTGTGCTATTTTTTTCCCCATGAATGTACATTTTATTTCTCAGCTCATGGTAACTCTTGAATGCAGGTAAGAATTCAAAAGAATCAGGTTGAAACGGATTCAAAAAGAGTCTAGAACAGAGGTATTTGAAATTCCTTGGAGCACCTGGGTGGCTCAGTCAGTTAAGTGTCTGACTTCACCTCAGGTCATGATCTCACAATTTGTCAGTTCGAGCCCCTCACTGGGCTTTGTGCTGACAGCTCAGAGCCTGGAGCCTGCTTCAGATTCTGTCTCCCTCTCTCCCTCCCCCTCCCCCACTTGCTCTCTCTCTCTCTCTCTCTCTCTCTCTCTCTCTGTCTCTCATAAATAAATAAATGTTAAACAAAACAAAAGCAAAAGGAAAAGTGCTTGGTGATAATTCAGATTAAACTTAGTAACACACACACACACACAGGTTCTATATAAAGAAAAGAGCTTTATTTTACTGGATGATTTAACTTAAACGTACAAAGATCTATATCAGGAGTTAGACAATTATAGCCTCCAGCCAAGTCTGGCTTGCTGTTTATTTTGTATGCCCCATGAACTAAGAATGGTTATAAGAAATAAAAATAGTATTTTGTGATATGAAAATTACATAAAATTTAAATTTCTGTGTCTATAAATAAAGTTTTATTGAGCATTGTCACCTGAATTATTTGAGTGCTAAGGCTACTTTTGCACTGCAATGAGAAGACTGTGTGTTCTGAGCCTAAAATACTCACCCTTCAGTTCTTAAAGAAGAAGTTTGCAACCCCTAGCTCTAGTTCATAGTTGACTAAGGCTCTGCTGTAGATTTTGTGCGAGGTGAATGATGGTAAAAATGAGCACCATGGGTCCAATTATATGCTAATTTGTTTCAAGAAATACAGTACAGTACTGTAAATATATTTTCTCTTCCTTATGACTTTTTAAAATAAAATTTTGTTTACTCTAGCTTACTTTATTGCAAGGATACAGTATAGAATATATATGACACACAAAATATGTGTTAATTGCTTGTTTATGTTATTGTTAAGTCTTCTATTAGTAGTTAAGTTATTGAGGAGTCAAAATTTCCACTTGGATTTTTGACTGTGCCTGTAACCCCCACGTTGTTCAAGGGTCAACTCTGGTTGCTTTTCCTTTTCTTTCTCTCTTTTGTTTTAAAGTTTATTTATTTTAAGAGAGAGAGAGACAGACAGACAGACAGAGAGGGAGAGAGAAAATCCCAAGCAGGCTCTTTTCTGTCACTGCCAAGACCAATGGGGGGTTCCATATTAATAACCACGAGATCATGACCTAAGACAAAATCGAGTCAGAAGCTTTTTTTAAATATGAAATTTAATGTCAAATTGGTTTCCTTACAACACCCAGTGTTCCTCCCAACAGATGCCCTCCTCAGTGCCCATCACCCACCCTCCACTCCCTCCCACTCCCCATCAACCCTCAGTTTATTCTCAGTTTTTAAGAGTCTCTTATGGTTTGGCTCTCTCCCTCTGTAACTTTATTTTTCCTTCCCCTCGCCCATGGTCTTCTGTTAAGTTTCTCAGGATCCACATAAGAGTGAAAACATATGGTATCTGTCTTTCTCTGTATCACTTATCTCACTTAGCATAACACTCTCCAGTTCCATCCCTGTTGCTATAAATGGCCATATTTCATTCTTTCTCATTGCCAAGTAGTATTCCATTGTGTATATAAACCACAATTTCTTTATCCATTCGTCAGCTGATGGACATTTAGGCTCTTTCCATAACTTGGCTATTGTTGAAAGTGCTGCTATAAACATTGGGGTACAAGTGCCCCTATGCATCAGCACTCCTGTATCCCTTAGGTAAATTCCTAGCGGTGCTATTGCTGTGTCATAGGGTAGATCTATTTTTAATTTTTTGAGGAATCTCCACACTGTTTTCCGGAGTGGCTGCACCAGTTTGCATTCCCACCAACAGTGCAAGAGGGTTCTCATTTCTCCACATCCTCTCCAGCATCTATAGTCTCCTGATTTGTTCATTTTAGCCAGAGAGTCAGAAACTTAACTACCCAGCAGCCCTGGGGCCTGGTTGCTTTTCATATGCTCATTCAAATCTCACAACTCATTACATAGAAACTACTTTCTTCCACTTTAAAGAGGAAACAGGCACTGAAGTGTTTAGTAATTTGCTCAGGGACACACAGCTAGTATGTAGAAAAGCCAAGATTTAAACCCAGGATATCTGCTAGGAATGAGCACATGTTACTGATTAAGTGATATGAATGAAGTGTGAGTAGTGGGACACCGTAGCCAGAGGGTCAGAGGGCCTGTCTATGGCAGGGCTGCCTCAGCAGCCAGGACCCCCATTCCCCTCCCTTTTCTGGGCAATCAGGGGTCAAGATAGGTCTGGTGGTCAGTTGGTGGCTATTGAGTATGATTCAGAGCAGTTTGTTTTTATGATAATTTTAACTTGGAAGTATTACTCAGATATAAAGCAGTATTTCTTAAGTGGGCGTGGATTTTGCTTGGTAGGGAATTTTTGGCAATATCTGGAGGCATCTTTGGTCATCACAACCAGAGGGGGCTGCTGCTGACATCTAGTGGGCAGAGACCAGGGATGCTGCTAAGCACCCTACAGTTCCCAGGACAGCCCCCACCACAAAGATCGATCCAGTCCCAAAAGCTGATTGTATTGACATTAAGAAACTTGTTATCCCATCATAAAAACAAACTCTAAGATTATGTTTGGATGTTGCTGAGTTAAAAAATGGAAATGAAGACTCAATTTCTGACTCATCATTTCCTGAGGGCAGTTGGCTCTGTCCTTACCAACATTTTATGTACACATATATACATAACTGAAAAAATGTAAAGTATATATTATATTCAAGAATCCATACGTAGAATTCTGCCCACCACAACCATTTTGTTTTAATGTCTGGGAAACTTTTTTTGAATGTCCAAAATGCTTACTGTATTTTCTGAATTGTCTCTGATTCTTCTAGGGTCAATTATTCTGTTTAACTTAGTCATTCTCTTTAATACTTTCTCTCCCTTAAGTCTTGTAAAATCTTACCTTGTTCTCACTTTTAAATAATGAAAGTCTCCATTTGCCATTGTGCATTTCAATTTCCCCATGGGTCCCTCTGGAATACAAGGACTGGTGGGAGGTTCTGCACAGGTAAAGAAGAGGACCTGAAGTCAGGGACTTAGGAGAGTGTATTACAAGGGGTTGCTAAAAATACCGAGGAGAGAAGCTAGAGAGAGAAGCAATACCCTCCAAGTAAATTTGAGTTCTGGGATGTCTTCTTCCCCCAATATCTATTGACTAAGTATGAAGATATTTTAAACTCTGCTGTTTATTTACCTGGCTCCAATAAGCAAACCATTACCTTTCTGGGGAAAGTATTTTTGGGGGGATAGTTTTCTTGCCTTATCTTGGGGACAGTTGTCATTATTTAACATTCAACATTGTGATGAGAGACAGAAGGAGAGGGATCAAGGGAAGAACCCCTGCCCCTCCAGTTATCCCAAAGTTTCTGGCAAGGAAACTGTAGGAGGGAGACAGACAGGGAGACAGTCTTTGCTGTAAGTAGTCAACGACACGCTCGTTGATATCATGTATTCGTTTATGATCTCTAATTTTTAAATTGCTCCTTGACAGGTCACAGAGAGTTTGGATTACTTTCTTGAAGTCAAAATTGCCCGAACAATGTGCAAGAAAATTTCAGGAGAAAATGAAAACTGCTTATTACAACAGGACCCCCAAATGCAAAAGGTATATGCCTCAAGTGGGGGCAGTCCTTAGTTAGGTGTGTGTACCAGACTGAGAACATCAATAGGACCAATCCTGCTTTGATTTTCTGGTTTCCTTTCTAAACCATATTCTGATCATATTCAGGATCCAGGATGGCCAGATTCTAGACACAGAGATTGTTTCTATCGTTTTTGTTAGTGTTTGTTTGTTTGTTTGTTTGTTTTTTGTTTTGTTTTTTGCTGATACCACATTCCCCTAACCCCCACCAGCACACATATAGACACCTAGTGGCTTAAAACAACACCTATTCATTATTTCTCACTATTGTGCAAGCTGGGCTAGGTTCAGGTGGACAGATGTAACTTTCCTTTTCACTTTTTCAAATTTGTTTTGGTTATCTTTTCATAGAAGATCCATTTTTTCTTTTTCATAATTGAAGCTGCATATACAAGTATGTATATTTCTGTGTCTTCACAGAAGACACCTATTTAGTATATACTTAAAGCTGGCATGACACATGGCTAAGCAAAAATAATGGCAGATTAGTGGTTCCTGAAAATTGCCCAAATGTGCAAATAAAACACATCTTCATATTCCAATGAATAGTAGGTATTCTAATGAATACCAAATGCAAGTCGATGGCTACATCTAGAAAGTTGGCTATTATTATAAATTATTAGAACTTCTTTTCAATTAAGTAATATTTTTATTTTTTAAGGTTTTTAAAGTTTATTTATTTATTTTGAGAAATAGAGAAAGACAGTGTGAACAGGACAGGGGCAGAGAGAGAGAGAGAGAGAGAGAGAGGTGTTCTTAACCAGTTTTTTTTTTTAAATATTTACTCTGTGTATGTAGAGTTTTGCGTGTTTTTCAAAAGGTACACAAATTTTGGAACTTTCTCTTGTTCTTTTTTTTCCCACTCAACAATATGTTTTGAGATTTGTTATGTTAGTACAATCTAATATTATTTATGCCAAATGATTTCTTGGGTCATTCAATGTACATAGAAATTGGCTAAAATTATTTGTATTAGTGCATATTAAGCTCTTATATGACTGTATTACATTGTATGTAACTATCTTGCTATTTTACATACCTGTGGTTGTCTTAAATTTTCACTTTTAACAAGTGAAGCAGTGACTGTTGAGACAGGCGCTGACTGAGCAGGTTTGGGACTTTCCCCCGGGGCAGGGGGGGCTCGGGAGTGGGGCCACCATACTGCCACACATGCAGCTTAAGCGTTCATGGGCTACCACATGTGACTCACAACCTGTTTTACTCTCCAAAGTGGCTGAACCAGCATACCTTTCATCAGTGGTGTGTGTTGTTGTTCATGTTCCCTCAGCACTTGGGGTTGAGTCTTAAATGTTTTCATTCTGATGTATGAGAAAGGTGATCTTGTCACCTTTTCACATTGTCACTCCCTGATTTCTATTTAAGGTTGAGATATTTTAATATCCCTAGTAATCATTAAGATTTTCTTTTTAATATCTTTTTTTTTTTTTCTGGAGCAATCTGTGGGTCCCTGTCAGGAACCACAGCCAACCCATTGGAACCCTCTGACCTCAACTCCTCATGCCTCCCACTTCCTGCCTCTGTCTCTCCTTGGCTGAACCCAACTGGAAGCCAGAGGGTGCCCATTGATGTGGTCTATATAGGTCAGAGGGCAAGAGTGCCCACTGACACAGCTCTTGGAGGGCAAAGGCACCCTTGGCACAGACAGTAGAGGTCATAGGGTAAAGGTGCCCATTGACACAGCCCATAGAAGTCATTGGGCTTTCGAGACATGCCAGGTGGAAATAGGAGAGCAGACATGGAGAGACACATGGAGAAGAGCCAGCATGGGGGCAGGGATGGAGACAGCAAGATCAGTAGGAGTCTGTGATGTTGGTTAGGATGCTAGAGGTACTGGGTTCTGGATGTCTGTGAAAGGCTTGGTTCGAATTTCTGATGGATTGGCCATGGAGAGTGAGAGAAGAATTGAGGATGACTTCAAGTCTTGTGGGGTTTAGAGACAGTTTGCTTTCTTGGTTTCCTCTTATGATCTCATCCTCTACATGGAGCTTCTGCTGCTCAGAAGACTTCATCACCTTGATTGCATCCACTTCTTATCACATGGAGAATCCTCTCTGTCTCTGTCCTTGCACAGGGTCCTTTCTCATTTCATAGAACTCTTATAGATTTGACCTAAACGCTTCCTTCAATTATTTGTTGGGATTTAGAAATGAAGAAAAGGCAAACATCTGAGCTTTTTGGAATATAAATTTAAAACTTGATATGATTTTAAATAGTTATTGGCCTGATTCATTTCATGTAGAAAATTTTGAACCTTCAAAAGTATTAAATTACTTAAAATCAACTATAAATACCCTTATGTAGAGTTTACCACTGTCAATATATTGTTATTTACATTAACTTTCCTATATTTTATATTTGTATTTTTGTGCAGTTGGGATCATACTGTCTACTGTATTATAACCTAGATTTTCACTTAATAATGAGTTCTAAGAATTTCTAAAACTGTAAAATTATGTGAGAGCATCATATAGTGAAACTGTGATTTCATTTAATGGTTTTACACATTTTTCTAAGCCAATTCCTGAGAATTGGTTAAGTTTTCCTAATTTTTAGCTATTATGAACAGTACTTTAATTAATATCCTTTATTTCTATTTGAATGTATATCTGGTTATTGTTTCCATGCAGGTAAAGTTCCTGGAAGTTGAACTACTCATTTAGTAATTTTTCGCTTCTTAAAGATTTTTGATATACATTGTTTAAATGTCCTCTAGAATTGATCCTGATATTTTGTTTTTCAATTTCTCTTCTTTCTGATTGTTTCCTGTCTACTTTGGCTGATCCAGAAATTAAGCAATTAGTTAACTCTCTGATAAATCCACTCTCTCCCCTTCCTACCACTGCTGGGAACCAGCTGAACCCATCCCAGATACCACTCTACCTGGGATGCATCTCTGGACTGGCCTTAGTTCTCCAGTGGTCTGTCTGGATTGCTGGTAGCTTGGTCCTATTTTATTCCTCAAGCTGATTTTTTATCAGTACTTGTATATCAGTATTTGAATCTTATATAACTTCAATTCTATTGGATGTTCCCATTCATGTTTCCATTGATATAGTGGAGGCATTCCTAGTTTGTATTTTTATTCTAACTGAATAAAGATTTTAGTTGAACTCATCCCACACCAGGAACCTGAAGTTCTGCTCATTCTGAAGGCCCTGGGAAGAGCTCTGTGTGTCCCCTTAGCTCCCTGGCTGCAGTCTTTGCTTCTCATCTCTGGCCTGATTTTGACCAGCCTCACCAAGGGATACAAGACTCTATACTATTCTTGTTGGGTTGTAGCTCCTGGGTAGGATTCACTGGGCTTTCCATGCAACATGGAGTCTCAGTGGGCTGCAGGGAAGTCAGGGTGGCTAGACGAGCAACAGATCTGGAGATGAGGATTTCTGAGAATAATCAGTTTCTGGGGTCCAGCTATTCTGGGGTCCAGCTATCCATGATGGCTCAGACATCCGTGATGGCTTCAGATCACATGGAGATGAATTGGCAGTGGTCCATCCTGGTGAATGAGGCTGGCTCCTCTGCCAGAGGGCCTCAGGTTCAACAGTTCCAGAGACTGTAGAGGCATGACTGGCTCAGGCAGCCTTTAACCACCCTGAAGCCAAATCCTGGTACCTGGAAATAGAAACATATGTTTATTTGTTTGCTTTTTATTTTTCTTTCTTATAAGCTGATTATTATTTTTGTCTTTTTTAGATGTTTTATTGCACCTTTATTGTTGCAACCAAACCTTGGGAATTTGAGTTCACTATGCTGAAGAAACAATGCAAAGAGGTCTAATTATCTTCTAGCATATTCAGCTGCTCTGACTTCCATTTTAAAGAAGCAAAGACACTTGCAAAACATTTAAATAAACTGACCCATTGACTTCATTTTTGTGACTTTTTTGCTTTTTTATCTGCTCTTTAGGGGCTGATACTGAGAACATAATGCCTTTTTACAGTATTGATCAGCCTGTTCTAATTGACTCTGTCATCTACTAGCAGGACAATCTGCTACCAATAAACGGAAGAACGTATGAACCTGTTTCCAATATCTCATTGAACTCTGAGGACAAATTACTTTTCACTGACAGTTGTTTCTGGAGAACTAACTTGAGGACAGCTGTTTCGGGAGAACTAACTAAGCTCAACTGTTTTGAGCTCGTGGGTTATTTCATCGAGGTTCTGAGGGTCTGACTTATTTGGGAGTGTTCCTTCCATGGATTTCCACAAAAATCTCCCTGCCTAGGACTCCAGGGAAGATACAGTCCAATGGTTTAGAAACAGTTTTAGACAACCAATCCAACTGGAAGCTAGTTGGGTCATTTTTAGATTTGCAATGTACTTTTGGTTTTGACGTGAAGCAGAAAAAATGCAAGGGGATTGATGTTTCATGGATAGTAAGCTGTTTTGTGTATGTGTGTGTGCACAGTTTTATGTGTTATCTAATGCTGCATGTCTAATCACCCTGCCCCTAGTGGCTTAAGAAATTTAAGTCTCTCAGGGTGTCGGTGGGTCAGGGATCTGAGGGAGACTTGGTGGGGTGTTTCCAGGTGTCACTGTCTCTCTTGAGTGAGTGAGTATCTACACTCAGTCATTGACTACACTGCCCTCACATGAGGGTTAATTTGGCTCTGGAGAATCCACTTCTCAGGTGGCTCACACTCATGACTACAAGTTGACGTTGGCCATTGACAGGAGATCTCTGTTCTCCTCCATGTCAGTCTCTCCACAGGGCTGCTATGTGCTTCATATGGCTTCCTCCAGATATAATGTTCTGAGAGACCAAGATGGAAGCCAAAGGGCATTGAGCCCTTTGTGATCCAGCTTCAGATGTCACACACCATCACCTCTTCCTTGTACTATTTGCCACCCAGATTAGTTCTGGTTCAGTGTTGGGGGGACTCTACAAGGGTGTGAGACCAGGAGATGAGGATCAGTGGAGGCCATGTTGGAGGTTGGCTACCACTGTGTGTGTGTTTGTGCACGTGTGTGTGTGTGTGTGTGTGTGTAGATGTGGGCTAAGACAATGAAGATAGTTAACATGACCAGAAAGAGGCACTTTCTGAAACCTGGATGTGGAAACTGCAGCACTAATGTGCAGGTCAAGGCCAGCCAGGGCAGTGTCAGTAGTAGCACAGGAGCTACTTAGATGACACATGTCATCTTAGACATATGAGAGATAGTGAAGATCAGAGGCCACCTGGCTGACAGGTAAACACTACCTACACTGAGCCTCTTTGTCTGAAGGCTTTCTCTCCACCTGTGGGAGGTGGCTGGAGTGCTGTGGAGGGAATGCCTCAGCCTTTGTACCCCTGGAAGAAAACACTGAGGCATATTCTATCCAGTCTCTGAGAGGTGAAAAGACAAAAGCCCTAGTTGCCCACATTGTTAATCTGCTCACTGTTGTATGCTGCGTCCCATTCCTACTTCCCCATTGTCTTCTGGTATTTTCTACAATTACCTCCAAGTAAACAACTTGCACTTGAATTTCTGTCTTAAGGTCAGATTCTGGAGGAAACAACCTCATAGTGGAGTTCAGATCCACTGTGAGGGACAGCGTGGGACCACCTGAGCTATGTCTGGGGGAAGCCAGGCAACAGGACACAGTTTGCACCTTCTCACCTCAGCCAGAAGTGGTGTCCTGGGGAAGGCACACCCTGGCCTCCATCCTCCTCCACATGGTCATGGAGCTCTGGGGACAGTCAGAGTGGGTCTCATCACATTGCTCCCCCTACCTTGGGATGAGGATCCCTATACCTGCAGCACCTATATCTTGTACTTCTCTGCCCACCTCTGCACTTAAGCCCCCAACCACTGTGGGTGCACAGCCTGAACTGCCAGCACACTTTCTCTCTTGCTGTATAACTGGAGTTAGCCAGCCCCACTTGTTCCCATGAGCAGCCCCTGGCACATGACTTTCTCCCCTAGCCCTGACAATGAGGTTCCACACATGGAAAGACCTAACACATTCACACACCCTGGACTAATTGTTTGCATCTTATCCATAATACCTGAAACATCTGGGGCAAATCAGACTGTACTAACCACAGCCAAGTCATCTGGATAGTATTAGTGGGATACTGCTTTGGGTTTAACTCTCCAAAACTACCTGGGCCCTTCTGATGCACTGAGTTAGTAAGAATGAAGAATCAGGATCAAGACAGTTACATTGGCTGCGATTTCTGAGTTTTTATTTCGACAGTTGGCAGGGGTATATGTGAGCATGAAGAGAACTGGAATGTGTGGATGTACAGGCTCTGAGACACTTGAGTGTCTGAATATTGGCTCATTCCCTTCCAAGATTCGAAGGCTCATTAAGGCTAAGCCTGGGCCACTGGTGTGTGTGTGGGGGCAGCTGCCAAAGAGAAATTGCATCCTTCTCTCACACTTCTCTGGAAATTGTGCTCTTTAGAAGACACATGGAAGCCAGAAGCATTGGCTTTGCCACCATATCCTCGTTTTCCCTTTGATCATGAGAAATTTTGGAAAGAAGAGAGTCAAAAATGTACCTTGAAGCAGGGCATGCTCCTTTCCTGGGAGAGACAAGGGCCAGGGAGAAACCCATGTCTGAATCCCATGTAAGGTATTGAGATCTGAGGGGTGTCAGCATCAGGGACTGGAGTAAATATCTGGAATGTACAGAGTCATGCTAAGGCTCACGCATATGGCAAGGACTGCAGGCTGCTGGGATATATTCTCATGTACATCACCTGCCAGCTCCCCCTCCCCCAGGTTCCAACCCCCCTTATCCTTCTGGCCCCAATGGGAGAAGCCTGGGCATCCTCCAAGGCCTCCTCAAGCTTTCCACTTTGTTGTTACTTTGTGTTCAGTCCTGTATTTACTTGAGGCTATATCATGACCCTGACACCCTGGAAAAGTTGAGGAAAGTGTCAATGTCCCCTGGAAGTTGGTGAAGTGGCCACAGAGCAGAATAGTATTAATATGTGAAGAGCATTTGATAGCCAGTACAGCTATTTTCAAGGCTTCAGGTCTTGACCCAGAGACTGAGGCTGACAGGTCAACCAACAGCTAGGGTGGTGGAGTCAACACTTGACTCACGTTTCAGGAGAAGAAGGAGCCCTCCTGAGACTAAGCCATGGACTGGGCCTCTTTTCCTTTCTTGGAATTGAGACCTGGCCAGGCAGCTGAATTATGTTTCTAGCAACTTGCTGCCTCTGTCTCTGCCTCTGGCAGGGCTTTGCCTAAGACCTACCTCATGGCAACAGTGAGTATGCAGAAACCCATTTTCCTGTGCCTTTAACACACAGACTCTGGAAAAGAAGCAGGCAGGACCACCCCAAACCAATAAGGATGGACAGGGTAAGGGAGAGGGGTCTTCCCACAAGAACTGGTCTCTCAGTCCTACACTTATTACAAAGCTGGAACACCTGAAACATGTACTCACCCTCAGGGCCTTGGGCACAGTAGAAACTGTGACAAAATCCCTACTCTCTGTAGATTCCCATGGGAGGAGGAGGGGCAGAACGATTAATGAAGCCCCACAAATGTGATCTGGTACAAAATTTAGTGAGACCCTGCCAGGAGCCACAACTTGGTGCCTTACCTTGTTGGCTCCACTCCCCCAGTTCCAGGAGGTGGGATGAGCTCACAAAGGGCCTGGACAGTTACCTCTCCCATTCCCACCACAGGAGACTGTCTCCTAGAGCTACCTGATGGTACTTCAGTAGAATTAGTGGAATTGACTGTGGAAAATATGTTGGGATCACAGTGGATAAAGAGGCCCCTTTATGCTTCCCTCTGTGGATTGAGGCACAACTCAGAACAGACCACTGTGGGAGCAGGCAGGAGGGTGGTGGGTGGGAGAATCTTCAGAAAAATCTACTCAAGTCTGGGACTAGGTGGGGGTGCTGTGGGACAAGAGCACAGCTGTGTCCATGCTAAATGATGCTCAGCCAGCAGCAAGGATACCCATTGCCAGGCTCTCCCCCGTCTCTGTCTGGAATAATGGGAAGCCCATCCAGGTCTCTATGGAGGATAAGCCCTGAAGACATCTAATACCACATGTCTGCTGAATCCCCAGTGAGATCCTGTGAGGCAGACTGGAGGATGTAGATAATTCATTTGGGAGATGATCACAAGGGCACACACAAAAAAAAGGGAGGCAGAGGAGGGAGAAGTCAATGTGGCTGTTGTTATGGGTCACTGAGCAGCCATGGGTTTTGTCCTGCAGGAGAGTGTGATACCCTGTGGATCTTGCCTCTGACAGCCTCTCTGAGGCTGGGACAATGGGCCCTTTCACACTACAGCCCCACCTGGGGATGGAATGTTGCCTTACTTCTCCCCACTGAGGTGTGCCTGCTCTGCTTCTGGAGTGCCACTTGCACAGAGGAAGCCCTGAGCAGAAATTGAGGGAGACAAGGACATTGGGGTGAAGCAGGGAATGTCAGCCACCGGGTAGTCCAACTGCCTGGGCACTGAAGGGATGACTGGTTAGGGGGTGCTGCCACAGCTTGAGAACCAAATGTGGCCCCTGCCTGTGTGTAAATACAGTCTGACTGGAATACAACACCCTTATTTGTGTTCATATTGTCTATGGTACTTTCAAGGCAACACTGGGGAGTTGAGAACAAGACCATTGGACCCTCAAAGGACAAAAGTTTGCCAAATTTTCTTCTAGAAGATTCATGAGACAGGTGCCACATTTGTCCTGAGGGCCAAGGGCCTGTCTGGGTTGATCTTTTACTTTGGGTTGCCTTCAGGGTCATGGTCATTGCACATCTGGAGATGTAGGTCATCCCCCACGAGCCCAGAACAGCAGTCAGAAGCACTTGTGCTTCTAGATTGTGCCACCTGGAACTGGCCCAGAGGTCCTAGAGGGAAGAAAACTCACACACTTGGGACCATGAGGTTTCCCTGCTGGATGATTCCTTCACTTGCTCATCCTCTCCTTCTGGAACCCTGACACACAAAGCTTCTTGAAATGCTGATTTTTAATGATCTATTCTATATGAAAAAAATGGACAATGAGGAATTTCCATAATGGCTGGAAGTGAGACCCAGGCACTTGCTAGAAAACAAACAGAGCTGGTGTTGCACAGCCACTGAAGAGACACCTATAAGGAGCAACTGGATCCAGAACAGCCAGAGTCAGGCAGGGTATAGCAGCACTCAGTGGAAGCCCTCGAAGCAAACATTGTACAGGAGTTTGAAGGTGGTTTCCCAGGGTATAGTGGCAATGGTGAAGAAGCCGTTGAAAGTCTGAGGGATCAAGCACAGGTGGAAGGTGAATGGAGAGTGGTGGAAAACAGAGGCTCTAGCTCTCAACACAGCACACATCCCAACCACACCTCCTGAGGTGAGCAGCTGGGGATGCAGGCTGTGGACCTCAGGTGCATCTCTGCCTGAGCCCTGTCTTGTGCCTGGGGCCTTGTCCTGACCTCAAGGGCTCCTGTACCATGTTCTCATCCTTAGACAACTGGACTCCAGGGGAACACTCAGGTGGATGCAGTGTGACCCAGGCCCCTAGTAGAGCATTGGGGTGCTCTTTCCCAGGGGATGCTATGTCAGAGTAGCCCCTCATACCAAGTGGTCATGTCCCTGAGCTGGGGTTCACCTTGAACTTTTCCCCTGGAGCAGCAGCTGATAGATCAGTGGGATGCAGGTCAGGGCATGGGAGGGAGGAGTGTGGGATTCTCCTCAACCCTCACACCCTCATGCACTCGGCAGAGACAAGAGAACCTCAGAAATAGCCACAACAGGCCAGGTGATGTAGCCCATCCTGACATGCCCCTCTCTTGAAGGCAGGAAAGGGAGATGGATAAAGCTCAGAGAAGGGACTTCCTGTCTCAGCCCCAGGAGACATGGACCCTTGTGGCCAGGAGCAACCTGACCCCACTATGGCCCATGGGACAGGTGCTAGAATGAGGTGAGTGGACAGAGTCAGTTATGACATTGGCTAAGGCCCTCCAGTGGACCCTGGGCCTGGCTTGCCTGGCTCATTCCTACTGCAGCACCAGCCATGGGTGTGACAGGGCCGGTTTCTCCCTCACTCCTTTGTGTCCCAAGGAATGGCACTGTTATCTACTCCTCCTCCCCCTCTGCCCCAAGCTGTAACCTCAGCTATGTAACACAAGGGACCTTCTGTGTGTCTTACATTGTTCAGCTCTGGGCTTTCTTGGAACGGACAGTTGTCAATGTCATCATCAAATTTCCCACATTTGGTTCTGCAAAGCTCCAGCTCCATGGAGAAGGTCAGGCTCTCTTCTATCCGTGGTACATGGAGACATTAGATGCCAACCCACCATGGTTCTGTTGAGCAGCTGCTAGTGTAGATCCATGCAGTGTAGGGAGAGCTCAAACACTCCCCCACTAGGGAGCTGCCTCTGGGGCTGGGTCAGCTTGCTGGGGGTAAGGCCAAGCTTGGGGAATTCACAGCAAAGAGGCCTGTGATTGGTATTCATGCCAGGGGGAGATGCCAGCTGAGTCATACACCATTAATACATCACACCCTGGAGCTCCAAGTCCCTAGATGCCCCTGGGAGACCCGGCCTGACATCCAGCATGCTTCTGAAGCTGCAGCAGCACTCCTGGGGCACAGGTGCCTAGTGCCCAGTGTCCAGGTGGGTGTTGGCTCTGTAGAGTTTGTTGAGTAACATCAGTCCCAGAGTGGGAGACTCATCTACAGCCCCATTGTCACACCTGCCACCTGCCAAACAATAGGAAAAGGCCCTGCAGTGCTGATGGAACACTCCCATGTAGGCGTGCACACACCCACACATGAACATGGCTTCTGGATACTTCTTGTCTTATTACAAAGTGCTGCTGGAATTCTCTCTACTCCTTTCCACTCTATTCTGCTTAATTCCATCCCATACCCTCCCTCCACCTTCCATTTTCCACAATACCCAAACTCAGTGCAAGTGCAGATCTGGGAAACCCACAGCAGAGGTGCAGCCTGAGAGAGCTTGGGTGGCAGACCCAGCCGGGAGCTGGCACTGCATCGTGTGTGAGTGTGTATGTCTGTGAATGAGTGTGTGTGTGCACATTGGGGGCCCAGGGCTTTCCTCTATCTCTCTCTGGACCTCTGCCCTGAGGGCCAGAGGGAAGGGCAGTAGGAACTCCACCCTGCATGAGCTCCAGCCTCTGTGGACGCTGCAGTGGCTCCCTGTGGCTCAGCCTAGAATCATACATTCCTGGGAGGTCCATCCATGTCTCTGTAGAGGATGAGCCCTGAAGACATCTAGCATACATGTCTGCTGTAAGTCCCCAGGGAGACCCTGCAATGAAGACTTTCTGGGGCAAGTAGTGCATTTAGGAAGTGATGACGGGGGACACAGAGAGGAAGGGAGGCAGAGGAGGGAGGTTAATGTGGCTGTTTTATGAGTCACTGAGCGGCCACGAGTTTTGTCCTGCTGAAGTGTGTGAGAACCCTGTGGTTCTCATCTCTGGCTGCCAGTCTGAGGTTGGGACCCTAAGCCCTTCCCCACTGAAGCTTTTCCTGGGGGTGAAGTGTTGTCCATAGTCCTTATCTTTCCCCACTGAGATGTGTGTCCTCTGCTGATGAAGTGCCACTGGTACAGAGAAAGCCTTGCTAACCAAAGCTAGGGGTAGAGGAAGATATTGATGTGGAGTATGGAGTGTCAGGTCCTGGGGTCACCAGCTGCACTGGCACTAGAGGAAAATCTATGTGGGAGTGGGAGGCATCCATGGTCTTGAGGACCGAATCTGATCCTTGCCTGTGTGTGTGTAGATACAGTCTCACTGAAAGACAACATTGTAATATGTGTTCACATTCTCTATGGAGCTTTAAAAGCAACATTGAGACAATGATAATAAGACTAATGACTTACTAAAGCAGAGGTCCTAGAGGGAAGAGAACTCACACACTTGGGACTATGATGTTTCCCTGCTGGATGATTTCTTCACTTGCTCGTTCCATCCTTCTGGAACCATACCACACAAAGCTTCTTGGAATGTTAATGTTTAATGATTTTTCTATATGAAGTAATGAGGAATTTTCACAATGCCCCAATAGGAGATACCAGATATTTACAAATAAAGAGAACAAAACTTGGACCTACTCAACCACTGAAAGGCCACCCACAGGACATCACTGGTGTCCCAGAGGAGAGCAGCCAGAGCCAGATGGGCTGGAGTCTCATTTGTGGAAGCCATCCAAGCAGGTCTTATTCCAGAGTTCAAACAGTGTTAACCAGGGCTCACTGGCGATGGTGAAAAAGCAGGTGATGATCTAAGGGTCAAGCACAGGGATGGAAGGTGAGTGGAGAGTGGTTAGAAATAGTAGCTTTAGCATTAAACACAGCACACATCCCAATCATACATCACAGGATGAGCAGCTGGGGGGGGGGGCAGGCTGTGGCCCTCAGGTGCATCCCCTTGCCTGTTCTGGACCTGGGCCCTTGTCCTGATCTCAGGGACTCCTGTGTCATTTTCTCATCTTTAGGCCAGTGGTCTCCAGGGGACATTTAGGCTGACCCAGTGTAACCCAGACCCTTAGTAGAGCATTGGGGTGCTCTCTCCCAGGGGGTGCTAGCTCAGAAGAGCCCATCACTCCAGGTGAGGTATATCCCAGAGCTGGGGTTCACCTTGACCATTTCCCCTGGAGCAGCAGCTGATAAGTCAGTGGAACCCGGTCAAGGCATGGGAAGGAGGGTCATGGGCCCCTCCTCAATCCCCATCCCATTGATTCTTTTCTCAGTGGGACCTGAGAAAGCCATTTTGGCAAAGGTCATGTTGCCCATCTCAATATGCTCCCCCTGAATTATTTAGAAAAAGGAGGTCAATAAAGACCAGAGAAGGGATATCCTATGGCCTTCCCAGGAGACCTGAATCCTCGTGACCAGGAGCAATCTGATACCACTGTGGCTTTGGGGACAGGCAGCTAGCATGGGGTGAGCATTCAGAATCAGTTCCCAGATTGGCTAGGGACCTACAAGTGGATCTTGGGGCTGGCTTTCCCAGCTGGCTCCAACTGCAGCACCAGCCATGGGTGTGACAAGGCCTGAAGCTCCCTCACTCCTCTGTGTCTCAAGGAATGACACTATCATCTTCACCACCTCCCCTCAGCTCCATGCTGCATCCTCAGCTGTGTAACCCAAAGGACCTGCTGTGTGTCTTACATTGTTCTTCTCTGAACTTGCTTGAAAGGGACAGTTGTCAATGTCTTCATCAAATTTCCCACATCTTGTTCTTCTAAGCTGAAGCTCAAAAGAGAATGCCAATGTGCTGTCCTCCTTGAACTGTTACAGACATGGACATTAACATGAGAACCCACCTCATGGTACCCTTGAGAAACTGCTACTGTAGATCCATGCAGTGTAGAGACAGCCCCAAACACTCCTCCACTAAGGAGCTGCCTTTGGGGCTGGGTCAGGTTGCTGGGGGTAAGGCCATGCTTGGGGAATTCAGAGCAAAGAGGCCTGTGGTTGATATTCAGGCCAGGGGGAAATGCTAGCTGAGTCATTCAGCATTAATACATCAAACCCACTGCCCCATGTCCCCAAATACCCCAAGGAGACCGAGCCTGACGTCCAGCATGCTTCTAAAGCTACAACAGCACCCCTGGGGCACAGGTGCCCAGGGCTTGGCAGGGTGTTGTCTCTGTAAGAGTTTGCTGAGTAACAGCCCCAGAGTGGGAGGCGCATCTACAGCCCCATTGTCACACCTGTCACCTGCCTGACAATAGGAAAATGCCCTGCAATGCTGCTGGAACACTCACATGTACACACACATGTGTGAGCACACACACACACACACACACACACACACATAACACACACACGCACATGAACATGGTTTCTGGATACCTCTTGTTCTAATACAAAGTACATTCTGAATTTTTTTTTTATCTCTTCTCCACTCTATTATGCTTCATTCCATCCCATACCCCCCACTCCACCCTCCATTTCCCCCAACACCCAAACTGAGTGCAAGTGCAGATCTAGGAAACCCACAGTAGAGAGAGCCCAGCCTGAGAGAGCTTGGGTGGCAGACCCAGCTGGAAGCTGGCATTGCAGTGTCCACAGAGGGTGGAGCTCATGCAGGGTGGAGCTCCCACTGCCCTTCCCTCAGGCTGTCAGGGCAGAGGTCCAGAGGGAGAGAGAGGAAGGTCCTGGGCTCCCAATGTGCACACACAATTCTCTCACAGACATACATACTTACACACACTTGCTGTATGCTCACACTCACAGACATACTACACACTAACCCACACTCACACTCATACCTACACACACAAAAAGTCACACACTCAAAAATTAATACTAACACACATATACACTTGCACTCAAATTCACTGAGACACTCACACCCACACTTACACACCCCAAACCCCTTCATACACACAACCAGACCTGTTCCTGTTAGAGCCCCTGTGAAAATGGCATTCTTGGCTGCATTCTGTAGACTCTCCATTATAAGAACAGTACTCCAGGATTGAGAACCATGGTCTAGGAAGAGTATGGGAGGAGTGCAGAGAAGAGGCCCTGAGGTCACAGTGGCTGCTCTGGATGAGGAAGAATCCTTTCTCCCTGGATCCTCCATCCCCACTCCCTCCTCTCTTGGTGTCTGTTCTCTGTTTCTGTTTGCATATGTTTTCTTAGAATATTTCTTCATTATGTCTCCTCTGCATTTCTCAATCTGTCTCCTTCTCCTCCTTTCTGTCTTGGTCTTTGCCTTACTCAGGATCATTTCATAGGACTACCATTCCATAGTCCATATTTTGATCATCAATAAGTAACTTCTAAAAATGATGAAGAGGAAAACATCTTACATGTGGTATACATTGAGCTGGGTGTTTGCATTTTTAAATTGTTTCTTTCATAAAACTGTAACTAACTGTGGTGTATTTTTGCTGTATTACGGACTTCAGATGGTGAACAATATCCCTAGATAGGACCCCTGACTTCACCTCTGACACTGACTTCATAGCAAGTGCAGGTAATTAGGCCAGAAGATGTGGTACATACCTGCTCTCTCCTGGGCTTTAAGATGCGCACCAGCCTGTAGGCATTTGTATCGTTGCTCTGCAGGTTGAATATGTGTACGGCATACTCCACAGTTGCAAGTAAGTAGCTCATCGTAGGTTTTTCATCTTCACTCTCTACTTCTTCCAGGAACTCAGAACCTAAGAGAAGCAGCAGCATGGCCCAGGGCAGAGCCCACCGGCACCGCCAGTTTGGAATGACTACAGATACTTGGACACCCATGGCCTTTGTCCTTCTAGCTCAGGCTCCCACTGAGCCTCCTTGGGCATTGGTCCAGTATATCAGCTTCAGAACAACTCCTCCCTCTGGATCTCCTCTCTGCTATTATACCCTGTCCCTTCCCACATGTCACCCTGACTCCCCCATCCCAAGCTGCATAATTGCCTCCTGTCTAGAGAGAGGGGCAAGCTCAGGCAGGGTGGTTTGGAAAGAACCAGCAATGAGAGGGAGGGGTCCCCTGTAGCTGATTTCCAGACAACCTCTCCCTCAGCACCTCACTGGAGAGGGACTTCATTTGTATGCCCCAGAATCACAGGCTGAAACAAGGATACAAGAGCAAGAGGTGGAAGTGGAAGGTGATCCCAGGGCAGAACAGTAGAACGAGAGCCACTGAAACAAGGACAGAGCCAAAAGGTTGAGTTAGTTGCCAAGAGTTAGCTTTGGGGGAGACAGAAGGCATCCTGTCCAGAGAAAATGGGTATCCTGTGAAGGAAAGACCATGGAGGTCTTGATGGGTCCATGTGCCTGTGTCCCTCCTCAGCTTCCCAGCCCACCTTGAGCAGGAGAACAGATAAGGCTCATTGACTCCTGGGATTATGCCAAGCTATGGGAGTTTGGGATCCCAGAAGCAGGAGGTTCCAGCTGAGCTCACTGCATCTCCCTTTGCACTTCTCAGCCATGTGCTCAGCCTGGGGGCCTGGCTGGATGATGTAAGAGTCCTCTCTCCAAAGGTGTTGCAGCAGGGTGACCCTTGACACACTCTGGGCCTATAGATCCCTTTGTAGGAATTTGCTCTAGGGGAGGGAGGGTGGAGTAAGAGACAGACCCAGAGCAAAGCCAGTGAGCTTGGAGATAGCTGAGCTGTGACCAGTAGGTGAGCATAGGTGCCCTCTAGTGGCCTTGGTTCTCAGGGTTCAGTGGACACAATCTCTTGTGTGCAGAGTCTGGGTTCCAGAGAAAGACCCTCACAGCCTCCATCTGGAATAGCAAATGAGGCTCTGGAAGAACTAAAGAACACATCTTTCCAAACAAGGCTTCAGCTCTGTGCCTGTGAAAGGCTTCAGCACATGTCTGCAGCTACTTGTGAACTCAAGGGGACCAGAATGCCCTGAAGGCCTGTGGATACCCAGGACCCCTAACCCTAACCCTCACTCAGGATTCTGACCCAGTCAAGTCTGGCAGGGCTGGAGAGTTTGCATCTTCACCTGCTCCTGGGGGATGCTGCTGGTCCTGGTCCTGGACCACATTTTGGGGAGCACAGTTCTGAGTGAGTCCCTGGAGACGATGCTGCTGAATCACAATGAGAAGTCACCCAAGTGTAGGGCATGGGCCCAGGCTGAGGCTGGTTTGTAGAGGCTGCAGTGGATCAGCGAAGGGGTTTCCACTCCTTGCCTGCCTGCTTCAGACCCCCAGGCCTCAGTGACCATATGGCCTTATGGATGGAAAAAAGGCTGCTTTGAAGCTGGCAGCCTGTTCTCATGCACAGAGGCCCTCAGAGCTGGCATCCTTCCCAGGATGAGGCCTCTCAAAACTCATTCTCACATTAAACAATGCCCATGAATTGACTGATTCATTTTTTTCTATAGTCAGCTATTGTGATAAGTGTTGTGCCAAATAACTCTTTTTTATGTAGTAAAACCTTGGTTTGCGAGCATAATTCATTTTGGAGTGATGCATGTTATAGAAAGCACTTGTGTATCACAGTGAATTTCAAGAACCATTGGCTCAGTTGTGATCATGTGATGTTTGGCATGTGATGTTTGGTATTACAAGACATCACTTGTTTATCAAGTTAAAATTTATTAGAAATGTTTGCTCAGGTTGCAGAACACTTGCAGAACAATTTACTCGGAATCCAAGGTTCTACTGTTTTTATTTTTATACCTGATTATTCTTTCTTCGTAAGCAAATTTTCCAGATGTTCAATTGCTTATTTTATATTGTTTAACTTATTCAGAATTTTGAATACACATTTTGTAAATGTCCCCTGTAATTGTTCTTGAAAAAAATTTTTCCCAAGTCATATTGATGATGATTCTATCTACATTGGCTTCTCCAGACAGTAAGCAATTGCTTTACCCTCTGATAAGTCCAAATCTCAATCACTGACCTTTCTAGGAATTCTCTGTACCTGTTTACCCATCCTGGAAGCCCCTCCAGCCTTGATATAGGTTGCTTGGTGCTATTTTCCCCTTCAGAGTTACCCTACACCTTTATATTTTTTAAAACTGCAATATACCTGATGCTGCCATATATGTTTCCATGTCATGGAGGTATTCTTATTTTCCTCAGAGATGTGGAGAGCTTTGGTGAGTCTCACACACATGGCAGGGACTTCAGACAGCTGGAGTAGGTCCTTATGTACATTACCGGACAGTCCATCGTCCCCTGCTCTAGCATTCTTCCTCCTTTCTTTGTTCCCTAAGGGGGAAGGCTAGGCAGCTAATCACCACTTCATTGCTACTTTATGTGCAGTCCTGTATTTATTTTACCTAGGATGTGTCCAGACTCTGACACCGTGGGAATGCTGAGAGTAGTGTCCAGTGTCCCCTGGCTGGTGCAGAAGAGACCACAGAGCTGAGCTTTTGATAATCAACATAGGTATGCTCTTCTAATGTTCCACATGATTCCCGACTACAGGCCTGGGAATTCATTCCTGAGAATGTTTGCCAGAAATATTGGCTTTCAGGTGGTTCCAGGGAATGGAAATTGCCCCTACCAACACATAGTGTCAGGTGTTCATGTCCAGATATGTCTTGCCTTCCAAGGTTGCCCAGTGTTCTGGCTGTTATCATTGTGTGGGGCCAATTTCTAGCCCCCATTGGTGAAGCTTGGGAACAAAGCCTGTCCCCACAGCCTATGAGTCCAGGGCACAGAGCCAGGCTGTTGCGTTGGCAGATGCCCACAGCCGGTGAGGCATCACTGGAGGTGGCATTAGTTCTGACCCTTACATGGGCAAGTGTATAGTCTAAAACAGCATTTCCCTCAGATTATTGCTTTCACGCACTGTCCACTTCCAGCAAATGTGAGGCAGGCCTCCCAGTGTGCTAAATTAGTAATGCCCCTCTGCAGTGAGCTCCCTGAGTGTTCCTGCCTGAGCTGGGGCCATTTCCATCAAGTGTTGGGCTCCAGTGATTTTTAGGCAAATTCCCCACAGTCAGGGTTGCATATTGTCCCTCTCTTAGGATATGTCTGTATAAATGTCCATTCTTAGGTCATTCAAACATTGTCATTCTCTGTTTTAAGATGAGTTATTTCTACGGCATTGATTTCAAAATGATCAGTGAGGATCATCTCTCTGCTGGTAAGATATTCCATTCTAGAACATCTCTGTAGAATAATCTCATGACAAAAAGAGTCAAGAGCATAAAAGTGGTTCTGTCCACCATCTCATTATTGACACGGAAACAACAATATCCCACGGAAGTATTTAAAATCTAGTCTTAAGTGCTTGTTCCAAGACTGAGGTATGGTGTGTGTGTGTGGCGTGGGGACTGTAGCTGCAGGGTGATTCATTGCTCAGATGGTACTAGGATTTAAAAGTTTCATAATGCAGTCAAGGTGGCCTGTCTCAAGTCTTTCCTGCCGTTGCCCCAATAGACTCATTGACCATCATATTACAATGTGGTTAATAACAATTCTTGTCCTTAGCTCACAAAGAGTTTGACTGTTGTACTAGAAACAAAAAGAGGACACATTGATATTTGAGTTTGGCTTTTGAACAGTGGAGACCCTCTTTCTTGCTGGATTAAGGATGGGAGGATGAGACTCAAGTTGTCCTAGATCTCATCTTAGCATGCTGCGGAGGCTGAGGCACAGGATCGGATCATGCAAGGACATCAGGCAATAGAAGGAGTACCCAAGGGAAAAAAGTCAATTGTTGTGGGCTCCAAAGAAGCAACTTTCCTAACTAGTGGGGAGAGGGGGCTTTGCATCTTAGTTTCAACCAGGTCTGTGTGTCTATCTATCTATCTATCTATCTATCTATCTATCATCTATCTATCATCTATCATCATCATTATATATCTCTATCTATCTATCTATCTATCTATCTATCTATCTATCATCTATCTATCATCTGTCAATTATCTTTCACGTCATTTTATACACACACATACACACACACACATTCCTTTTCTTGGTTAAATCAACCTTAATTATCATTTCAATGTCTGTGGGTCAGAAATTCAAGTGTGACTTAGCTGGTACATCTTGCCCAGAGTTTCATGATGCTATGGTTGAGATGAGATGACAACAGGGGTTGCTGTCACCTAAAGACTTGACTGGGCTGGATGATCTACTTCTAAGAGATCTGTCCCCATGACTGTTGGTTGGAGGCCACACTTCCTAACCAGTTGTGTTAGGAATACTCATGGGCCTTTTTTTTTCTTTTTTGACATAAAAAGAAAAATTTTTATTTACTTTTTTCATTTTTTCAAAATTTGTATCCAAGTTAGTTAGCATATAGTGCAATAATGATTTCAGGAGTAGAGTCCAGTGGTTCCTCCCCTATATATAACCCCAGTGCTCGTCCCAACAGTTAACTGTCCTCCTTAATGCCCCTTGACCATTTATCCCATTCCCCCACCCAAAACTCCTCCAGCAACTCTCAGTTTGTTCTCTGTGTTTATGAGTCTCTTATGTTTTGTCCTCCTCCATGTTTTTATATTATTTTTGCTTCCCTTCCCTTATGTTCATCTGTTTTGTATCTTAAATTCCACATATGAGTGAAGTCATATGACATTTGTCCTTCTCTGATTTCGCTTAGCATAAGTGAAATGCTCTAGTTCCATTCACATTGATGCAAATGGCAAGATTTCATTCTTTTTGATTGCTGAGTAATAGTCCATTGTATATATATGCCACATCTTTTTTAATTTTATTTTTAATTTTTAAAAATTTATATTATAATTAGCTAGCACATAGTGAAACAATGATTTCAGGAGTAGATTCCTTAATGCGCCTTACCCATTTAGCCCATCCCCCCTCCTGCAACCCCTCCAGCAACCCTGTTTGTTCTCCATATTTATGAGTCTCTTCTGTTTTGTCCCCTCCCTGTTTTTATATTATTTTTGTTTTCCTTCCCTTATGTTCATCTGTTTTGTCTCTTAAAGTCCTCATATGAGTGAAATCATATATTTTTGTCTTTCTCTGACTGACTAATTTCACTTAGCATAATACCCTCCAGTTCCATCCACATAGTTGCAAATGGCAAGATTTCATTCTTTTTGATTGCCAAGTAATACTCCATTGTGTGTGTGTGTGTGGATATATATATCCACAACATCTTCTTTACCCATTCATCAATTGATGGACATTTGGGCTCTTTTCATACTTTGGCTATTGTTGATAGTGCTGCTATAAACATGGGGGTGCATGTGTCCCTTCAAAACATTACACCTGTATCCCGTGGATAAATGCCTAGTAGTGCAATTGCTGGGTCTTGAGATAGTTCTATTTTTAGTTTTCTGAGGAACTTCAATACTGTTTTCCAGAGTGGCTGCACCAGCTTGCATTGCCACCAACAATGCAAAAGAGATCCTCTTTCTCCTCATCCTCGCCAACATCTGTTGTTGCCTGAGTTGTTAATGTTAGCCATTCTGACAGGTGTAAGGTGGTATCTCATGTGGTTTTGATTTGTATTTCCCTGATGATGAGTGATATTGTGCATTTTTTCATGTGTCGGTTGGCCATCTGGATGTCTTCCTTGGAGAAGTGTCTATTCATGTCTTTTGCCCATTTCTTCACTAGATTATTTGTTTTTTGGGTGTTGAGCTTGATAAGTTCCTTATAGATTTTGCATACTAACCCTTTATCTGATATGTCATTTGCAAATATCTTCTCCCATTCTGTCGGTTGCTTTTTAGTTTTGCTGATTGGTTCCTTCACTGTGCAGAAGCTTTTTATTTTGATGAGGTCCCACTAGTTCATTTTGCTTTTGTTTCCCTTGCTTACGGAGACGTGTTGAATAAGAAGTTGCTGTGGGCAAGATCAAAGAGGTTTTTGCCTGCTTTCTCCTCAAGGATTTTGATTGCTTCCTGTCTTACATTGAGGTCTTTCATCCATTTTGAGTTTGTTTTTGTGTATGGTATAAGAAAGTGGTCCAGGTTCATTCTTCTGCATGTTGCTGTCCAGTTTTCCCAGCACCACTTGCTGAAGAGACTGTCATTGTTCCATTGGATATTCTTTCCTGCATTGTCAGAGATTTGTTTGTCATACGTTTGTGGGTTCATTTCTGGGTTGTCTATTCTGTTCCATTGATTTGAGTGTCTGTTCTTGTGCCAGTACCATACTGTGTTAATAATTACAACTTTGCAGTACAGCTTGAAGTCTGGGATTGTGATGCCTCCTGCTTTGGTTTTATTTTTCAAGATTGTTTTGGCTATTTGGGGTCTTTTATGGTTCCATACAAATTTTAGGATTATATGTTCTAGCTCTGTGAAGAATGCTGGTGTTACTTTGATAGGGATTGCATTGAATATGTAGATTGTTTTGGGTAGTATCGGCATTTTAACAATATTTGTTCTTCCTATCCAGGAGCATGGAATCTTTTTCCATTTCTTTGTATCTTCTTCAATTTCTTTCATCAGCTTTCTATAGTTTTCAGTGTATAGATTTTTCACCTTTTTGGTTAGATTTATTGTTAGGTATTTTATGGTTGTTTGGTGCAACTGTAAATGGGATCCATTCCTTGATTTCTCTTTCCGTTGCTTCATTGTTGGTGTATAGGAATGCAACTGATTTCTGTGCATTGATTTTATATCCTGCAACTTTGCTGAATTCATGAATCAATTCTAGCAGTTTTTTGGTATAATCTTTTGGGTTTTCCATATAGAGTATCATATCATCTGCAAAGGGTGAAAGTTTGACCTCCTCCTGGCCGATTTGGATGCCTTTTATTTCTTTGTGCTGTCTGATTGCAAAGGCTAAGACTTCCAATACTATGTTGAATAACAGTGGTGAGAGTGGACATCCCTTGTCTTTTTCCTGACCTTAGGGGGAAAGCTCTCACTTTTTCCCCATTGACGATGATATTAGCATCGGGTTGTTCACATATGGCTTTTATGGTCTCGAGGTATGCTCTTTCTATCCCTACTTTCTTGAGGGTTTTTATCAAGAAAGGATGCTGTATTTTGTCAAATACTTTCTCTGTATCTATTGAGAGGATCATATGGTTCTTGTCCTCTCTTTTATTGATGTGATGAATCACGTTAATTGTTTTGTGGATATTGAACCAGCCTTGCATCCTAGGTATAAATCCCACTTGGTCGTAGTGAATAATTTTTTTAATGTATTGTTGGATCTGGTTGGCTAATATCTTGTTAAGGATTTTTGCATCCATGTTCACCGGGGAAATTGGTCTATATTTGGCCTTTTTAGTGGGGTTTCTGTCTGGTTTTGAAATCAAGGTAATGCTGGCTTCATAGAAAGAATTTGCAAGTTTTCCTTCCATTTCTATTTTTTGGAACAGTTTCAAAAGAATAGGTGTTAACTCTTCCTTAAATGTTTGGTAGAATTCCCCTGGAAAGCCTTCTGGCCCTGGACTCTTGTTTTTTGGCAGAGTTTTGATTATTAATTCAATTTCCTTACTGGTTATGGGTCTGTTCAAATTTTCTTTTTCTTTCTGTTTCAGTTTTGGTAGTGTATATGTTTCTATGAATTTGTCCAGTTCTTCCAGATTGCCCATTTTATTGGAATATAATTGCTCATAATATTCTCTTATTATGGTTTTTATTTCTGTTGTGTTGGATGTGACCTCTCCTCTTGCATTCTTTTTTTTTATTTTTTTTATTAAAATTTTTTTAACGTTTATTTATTTTTGAGACAGAGAGAGACAGAGCATGAACGGGGGAGGGTCAGAAAGAGAGGGAGACACAGAATCCGAAACAGGCTCCAGGCTCTGAGCCATCAGCACAGAGCCTGATGCGGGGCTTGAACTCACGAACCGTGAGATCATGACCTGAGCCGAAGTCGGACGCTTAGCCGACTGAGCCACCCAAGCGCCCCTCCTCTTTCATTCTTGATTTTATCTATTTGGGTCCTTTCCTTTTTCTTTTTGATCAAACTGGCTAGTGGTTTATCAATTCTGTTAATTCTTTCAAAGAACTAGCTTCTGTTTTCATTCATCCATTCTACTGTTTTCTGGTTTTTTTTGTTTTTTTTTTTTTGGTTTTGATAATATTAATTTCTGCTATAATCTTTATTATTTCCTGTCTTCTTCTGGTTTGGGGTTTTATTTGCTGTTCTTTTTCCAGCTCCTTAAGGCGTAAGGTGAGGTTGTGTATCTGAGATCTTTCTTCCTTCTTTACAGAGGCCTGGATTGCTATATACTTTCCTCTTATGACCGCCTTTGCTGTGTCCCAGAGGTTTTGGGTTGTGGTGCTATCATTTTCATTGACTTCCATATGCTTTTTTAATTTCCTCTTTAACTGCTTGTTTAGTCTATTCATTATTTAGTAGGATGTTCTTCAGTCTCCAAGTATTTGTTACCTTTCCAAATTTTTTCTTGTGGTTGATTTCAAGTTTCATAATGTTGTGGTCTGAAAATATGCATGGTATGATCTCAGTCTTTGTACTTACTTAGGGCTGATTTGTGTCCCAGTGTATGGTCTGTTCTGGAGAACGTTCCATGTGCACAGGAGAAGAATGTATATTCTGCTGCTTTAGGATGAAATGTTCTGAATATATCTGTTAAGTCCATCCAGTCCAGTGTGTCATTCAAAGCCATTGTTTCCTTGTTGATTTTTTGATTACATGATCTGTCCTTTGTTGTGAGTGGGGTGTTGAAGTCTACTATTATGGTATTACTATCGATGAGTTTCTTTATGTTTGTGATTAATTGATTTATATATTTGGGTTCCTCCACATTTGGTGCATAAATGTTTACAATTCTTAGGTCTTCTTGGTGGATAGACCCCTTGGTTATGATATAATGACTTTCTGCATATCTTGATCCAGTCTTTATTTTGAAGTCTAGATTGTCTGATATAAGTATGGCTACTCCGGCTTTCTTTTGTTGACCATTAGCACAATAAATAGTTCTCCATCCCCTTATTTTCAATCTGAAGGTGTCTTTAGGTCTAAAGTGGGTCTCTTGTAAACAGCATATAGATGGATCTTGTTTTCTTATTCATCCTGTTACCCTATGTCTTTTGATTGGAGCATTGAGTCCATTGATGTTTAGAGTGAGTACTGAAAGAAATGAATTTATTGCCATTATGATGCTTATAGAGTTGGAGTTTCTGGTGGTGTTCTCTGGTCCTTTCTAATCTTTTGTTGCTTTTGGTATTTATTTATTTATTCATATATATATATATATATATATATATTTTTTTTTTTTTTTCATCTTTTCTCCCCTCATAAAGTTCCCCTTAAAATTTCTTGCAGGGCTGGTTTAGTGGTCACAAACTCCTTTAATTTTTGTTTCTCTGGGAAACTTTTTATCTCTCCTTCTATTTTGAATCACAGCCTTGTTGGATAAAGAATCCTTGGCTGCATATTTTTCTGATTCAGCACACTGAATATATCCCACCACTCCTTTCTGGCCTGCCACATTTCTGTGGATAGGTCTGCTGCAAACCTGATCTGTCTTCCCTTGTAGGTTAGGAACCTTTTTTCCCTTGCTGTTTTCATGATTCTCTCCTTGCCTGAGTATTTTGTGAATTTGACAATGATATGCCTTGTTGATGGTCAGTTTTTGTTGAATCTAATGGGGGTCCTCTGTGCTTCCTGGATTTTGATGTCTGTGTCTTTCCCCAGGTTAGAAAAGTTTTCTGCTATGATTTGCTCACATAACCCTTTTACCCCTATTTCTGTCTCTTCCTTTTCTGGGACCCCTATGATTCTGATGTTCCTTTTTAATGAGTCACTGATTTCTGTAATTCTTAAATCGGGCTCTTTTGCCTTAATCTCCCTCTTTTTTTCTGCTTCATTATTCTCCATAAGTTTGTCCTCTATATCACTGATTCTCTGTTCTGCCTCGTCCATCCTTGCCGCCCCTGCATCCATCCATGATTGCAGCTCAGTTACAGCATTTTAAATTACATTCTGGCTATTTTTTACTTCTTTTATCTATGCAGAAAGGGATTCTACTCTATTTTCAACTGTAGCTAATATTCTTATTATCGTGATTCTAAATTCTGGTTCAGACATCTTGCTTGTATCTGTGTTGGTTAAATCCCTGGCTGTCATTTCTTCGTGCTCTTTCTTTTGGGGTAAATTCATTCATTTTGTCATTTTGAAGGGAGAAAAGGAACGAATGAGGTAGAAAAATTGAAATAAAAAAATAAAATTAAAAAATATTGAAATTAAAACACACACACACACACACACAAATCGAATAGATGATGCTAGATCCTAGGTATGTTTTGGTCTGGGTGTTGAAAGTGGTTTGACATATTAGAGAAAAAAAAAGAAAAAAATGGGGTGGGAAGAAAAAAAAAGGAAATCGTTTGAGAATTTGAAAAAATGAGCACACCGAAGTAGACTAAAATGAGATGGTAAGAGTAAAACATAATTTGAAAAAATATACACAAAATAAAGAGTATAGTAAAAAAAATTAAAGAAAAATATTTTTAATAAAAATTAAAAATAAATATGAATTTTTTGTTTTCTGCATTTAAGAAAAAAAACAATAAATGAAAAGGAGAAAAAAGATAAAAAAATAAAAAGTAAATAAAAAAATAAATCATTTGAAAGTTTGAAAAAGTGAATACAGTGTGGTAGACTAAAATAAAATTATGGAAGTAAAATTGATTTTTAAAAAATTTACTTAAAAGCAAAAAATACAGTAATGAAAATTAAATAAGAATATTTTTAATTGAAATTGAAAGTAAAAATGATGTTTGTTCTCTTTCTGAATTCAAGAAAAATGAAAAAGAGAAAAAAAGAAAAATAAAGAAAAAAGAAAAAAAAGGAAATTGGCTGAAAATTTGAAAAGGTGAATACACTGTAGTAGACTAAAATAAAATGATGGAAATAAAGTAGAATTTAAAAAAAAATTACACAAAAATAAAAAATATGGTAATGAAAATTAAGGAATGATATTTTTAACAAAAAATGAAAATAAAAATGAATTTTTTCTCTTTTTGTATTCAGGAAAAAGAAAAGAATTGTGAAAGAGAAAAAGAAAAATGAAAAAAAAAACCAAGAAAATTGAATAGATGAACCTGCTGGCAGATTGAAGTAGGACTAAAATTGCTTCATTTTCTCCTAGAAGTCAGTCTATGTAGCTCTTTATAGTCCATAAATTAAGCCGGCGGTGAGACTTGAAGAACGAAGTTGGCCCAGTTGGGAGGGGCTCAGTGTAACACCTCTGCTCTCCACTAGATGGAGGTGATAGCTTACTGGAGTGGATTGTTGCGGAGCTTGTAGGTGCGTATGCACTTGCGTGGGAGTGGTGTAAATGGCGCCACCCAACTACACAGTCTATTCTCTTGGATCAGCAATCGCACACCTGTCCTCTGTCTTCAGCTCTTGTCCAATCCCTGCTTTTTCACCCTCTGTGACCAGGTCCCAGGCAGTACCTCTCTCCCAAGTTTTGTCTCAGATGCAGCTGTTTTCCCCAGCCCCTTACTTCTGAAGGACTGTGGCTCTGACCCGTTCTGCCCCTCTGCGGGAGGGTCTCACAGGAGCAATGGCCAAATGAGCAATGGACGAATGTCGGCTGCTCCCAGGAACACCTGCTGGACCCTGCTGCTGCCAGTGCCCCGAGACTGCAGCCAGGTGCCAGCCTGTCCCAGAAAATGTTCACAAGACAGTGTAGCAGCAGCATATCAGGGATTATGGAAAAATCACCACACACATCTGGCACCAGGCCAGACCCTTAATGACCTTGACCCAGCACCAGCAAATGTGGCCACTTCTGGAGTCTGCTGGGACCAGGTGGCTTCAACAGTCTCTACCAAATGTCCTTACAGCAGTGGAACTGCTTTTGCCTGTGTAGCCTGAGAACCTCCTGGACACCACTCTGTTCCTGGGGATTTGCTCTTCCCACCAGAGCACCACCAGGTATCAAGCTGCAGAGTTGCAGCCTTTGTGCTCCCCTTGTTTACAGTCTTAATGGAATTTAAACGCTCTCCTTTCTCCTTTCTCCTTTCTCCCTTCTCCCTTTTTCATTTAGTCCCTGTGGCTGTTTCCAGTTTTCCACTTTCTCTCCAGCTGCTTTTGGGTCTCCCCCCTTCCCCAGTCTCCGTTTTCTCTCTGCCCACAAAAGGGGTTCCCTACCCTTCATGGCTTCCCAATTTCAGCTCTCCGCACCAAGTACCTGCTGAATTCTGTGTTTCAGGTTGTGCAGATTGTTGTGTTAATCCTCCAGTTTTCTAGGTGTGTAGGATGGTTTAGTGTTGGTCTGGCTGTATTTCATGGATGCAAGACACACAAAAGGCTTCTGTGCTGTTTTGCCATCTTGGCTCCTCTATATATGCCACATCTTCTTTATCCATTCATCTGTCAGTGGACATTTGGGCTCTTTCCATACTTTGGCTATTGTCAGTAGTACTGCTATAAACATTGGAGTGCCTGTGTCTCTTCAAAACACCATACCTGTATCCTTCAGATGAATACTTAGTAGTGCAATCGCTGGGTTGTAGGATAGTTCTATTTTTAATTTTTTGAGGAACCTCCATACTGTTTCCCAGAATGGCTGCACTAGTTGGCATTCCTGCCAGCAGTGCAAAAGTGTTCGTCTTTCTCCACATCTTGGCCAACATCTGTTGTTGCCTGAGTTGTTCATTTTAGCCATTCTGACAGGTATGAGGTGGTATCTCATCGTGGTTTTGATTTGCATTTCCATCATGATGAGTGATGTTCAACAAGTTTTCATGTGTCTGTTAACTATGTGAATGTCTTCTTTGGAAAAGTGTCCCATCGTGAGTTTTGCCCATTTCTTCACTGGATTATTATTTGTTTTTTGGGTGTTGAGTTTAATAAGCTCTTTATAGATTTTGGATACTAACCCTTTATCTGATATGTTATTTGCAAATATCTTCTCATGGGCCTTTATGTAAGTATGCTCCACACCACACCTGGCTCAACCCAAAGCAGTGATCCAAGAGAAAGCTAGGGACTAAGGGAAGCAGGAAACCTCATTCCCATTTATGAGCCAGTACCTGAAGTTGTAGACTGTCATTTCTACTTTATTTATCAGTTAGAAGCAAGACACTGAATACAGCCAACAGAAACTGGGAAAGGAAGCAGACTACATGTCTTGAAGACATGTCAAAGAATGTCAAAGACTTTGTGAACAGATCACTAAACTGCAGCATATCTACACAGAAAATGTATGAAGGTAGCAAAATAAATATTTTACATATGTCTTATGCAGCCACTCTGGAAAACAGTGTGGAGGTTCCTCAAAAAATTAAAAATAGATCTACCCTATGAACCAGCAATAGCACTGCTAGGAATTTACCCAAGGGATACAGGAGTGCTGATGCATAGGGGCACTTGTACCCCAATGTTTATAGCAGCACTTTCAACAATAGCCAAATTATGGAAAGAGTCTATATGTCCATCAAATGATGAATGGATAAAGAAGTGGCTTATATATACAATGGAATACTACTTGGCAATGAGAAAGAATGAAATCTGGCCATTTGTAGCAACGTGGATGGAACTGGAGAGTGTTATGTTAAGTGAAATAAGTCATACAGAGAAAGACAGATACCATATGTTTTCACTCTTATGTGGATCCTGAGAAACTTAACAGAAGACCATGGGGGAGGGGAAGGGAAAAAAAGTTAGAGAGGGAAGGAGGCAAACTATAAGAGACTTAAAAACTGAGAATAAACTGAGAGTTGATGGGGGATTGGAAGGAGGGGAAAGTGGGTGATGGGCATTGAGGAGGGCACCTGTTGGGATGAGTACTGGGTGTTGTATGGAAACCAATTTGACAATAAATTTCATATTAAAAAAAAACAATATGTCTTAAATGCCTATCAAATCCATTAGGGAAGAAATCAACATGAAAACTGAGAAGAGAAAAGGGAAAAATATGGAGAGAGGACAAACTTGAGAGAATAGAAGGCAAAGTGGATAAGACTGAGAAATAAATATAAAGGGCCAATGAGCAAGGTACAGGGAAAACAAAAGAGAGACAGTGATTAAAGAGGCAGAACAACTCTCCAGAAGACTCTGTCTTGTCCTGGGAGGATGCCCTCTGCAAGAGCATGTTCTCCGGAGTCTGCATTCTCAAGGTGGGTCTGCCGGCTTCTTAGTGCTCCCGCTGAAAGCCCAGGCTGAGTTCTTGGTGATCTCAGAGACAAAGGCCAGCAGAAGCTGGTGCAGATGTTAATTATAGTCTATGAAAGGGAAAGCAGCAACATTAGGGCTGATGAATACACATGCCTCAATGTCAGAAGTTGATATGGAATTCCTCATGGATCAGAAGTTAGGCTGTAAGTCATGAAAAGTATATTGGCAATGTTGGTGTCTATCCCTTTTTGCATTGAGTGATATTCAATGGAAATGCATTTAAGACTTTATCAAACCGTGAGTATGTGGTTTGAACTCACTGAGTCCAGAAGGGGCCTGCATAGAACACAGGGGGCTCAGTGAGTGTGGCTGAGCCATGCTCCCCTAGGATTCTTGGCTAGTGTATCCCCGGCAGGCAGAAAGGGCTGATCTGCTGGGGTTCCCTCATTGCAGTCTCTACTCAGAGCTCTCACCTCCCATCCCTGAATAGACCTGAGGTGCTTAGAGCTCCAAGCAGCCTCCATGCCCCTAAGTAGCCTCATTTCCATGCCAGGGTTCCTCTGGAACTTCCTCTCCTTATTCTGTAGGCTTCTGGGAGAGTGGTTTAGCTTCTTATTGTGTCCTTGATAATTTTTATGCCTTTTTCCTGATTTGGGAGCTCATCTGGCCTGGGGCACTGAGCCAACTCATTCCCTGCCTATGCCTTGTCCTAGCCTCGGAACTTTGGGGGCAGGAAGATAGGAGGTGAGCTGCCCTTGCATCCAGATCTGTCTCCCTGTAATTCAGGGAGCTGTATATGGTGACTGTCCCCAAGGTTTATTCCAGGGGTGAAGCAAGGTAACCCAATGGTCTTATGTCCTCCTTGGGGTAAAGTTTATAGCCGCTTGACTTAAATCAAGGTCTATACACTCAGTGATCCTCAGAGATTCTCAGGGGAAAGTCCAGAGCCCAGTGTTGGGGCAGGTGGTGACTTGAGAAACTCACCACTGGAAGTTTGGAACTGGCCCCAAAGCCAGGCCTGTCTCAAGAGTTCCCAGGGCTCAGGCACCATCCTGCAACACTTGGCCATGGTTCAGTGCTTCCCTGAGCTCTACTCTGCCTCTGTAGTGCTTCAGCCAAGGTCAGAGAGGTTTATGCTTGTGTTCTCCTCTAGGATTTTGATGGTTTCTTGTCTCACATTTAGGTCTTTCATCCATTTTGAATTTATTTTTGTGTATGGTGTAGGAAAGTGGTCCAGTTTCACTGTTCTGCATGTCATTGTCCAGTTTTCCTATCACCATTTGCTGAAGAGATTGTCTTTTCTGTGTTGGAGATTCTTTTCTGCTTTGTGGAAGATTTGCTGACCATATGGTTGTGAGTCTATTACTGGGTTCTGTATTCTGTTCCATTGATATATGTGTCAGTTTTTGTGCCAGTTACATACTATCTTGATAACTACAGCTTTAAAATTTAGCCAGAAATTTGAAAACGTGATGCCTCCGTTTTTTTTCCCGAATTTCTTTGGCTCTTCAGGGTCTTTTGTGGTTCCATACAAATTTAAGGATTGTTTATTTTAACTCTGCAAAGAATGCTAGTAGTATTTTGATAGGGATTGCATTAAATATGTAGATTGCTTTTGGTAGTATAGACATTATAGCAATGTTTGTTCTTCTAATCTACGAGTATGGAATGCTTTTCCATTTCTCTGTGTCCTCTTAAATTTCTTTCATAGGTATGCTATCGTTTTCAGAGACCTTTCTTGCTTCTTGCAATATACTTCCCTCTTAGTACTGCTTTTGCTGCATCCCAAAGGTTTTAGATTGTCACATATTCATTTTCATTTGTTTTCTTATACTATTTTATTTCTCCCTTAATTTCCTGGTTAACCCATTCATTCTTTAGTAGAATGTTCTTCAATCTTCATGTATTTGAGGGATTTCCAATTTTTTTTCTTGTTTTCTTTTGATTGATTTCTAATTTCATAACATTGTGTTTTGAAAATATGATCACAATAGTTTTGTACTTATTGAGGGTTGATTTATGACCCAGTATGTGACCTCTTCTGGAGAATGTTCCATGTGTACTTGAAAAGAATGTGTATTCCACTCCTTGAGGATGAAATGTTCTGAATATATCTGTTAGGTTCATCTGGTCCAGTGTGTCATTCAAAGTCATTGTTTCCTTGTTGATTTTTTGCTTAGATGATCTTCTCATTGTTGTAAGTGGCATGTTAAGTGCCCTAGTTTTGCTGTATTGTTATCAATGAATTTATTTATGCAAAACCTTATATATCTGGAAGCATTCCTTTCAGAAATCAGAAAATGTCGGCAGTGGCCAGGACCAAACCACCAGCTCTTCTCTGTGGAGCCAAAGATGAGGCAGCAGGTGAGCAAAAGCCATCATCTCTGTTCTGGACATGTGGCATTCCTCCTCCTGAGCTCCCTCCCTCTGACCTCATAGCTCAACACCTACCAGGTGGTCTAACTCACTATCCAGCCTGATTCAGCCCCACCCTCCAACTGTCCTGCACCATCTTGCTCAGGATTGCTTGTTTTGTTTCCAGACCACTTACTAAGGGCCCTGCACTTACAGCTTAATATTCCCTCATGGGGCTCTACCCCGATAACCCAAGATTGCTCATGTTCTTGTACTGGGAAACAAGAATGTGCCCAGAGTCTGTGTGAGCAAAAGAGGAAAACAGCACCAGAGAGAACCCAGGACTCATCACAGAATACAATGATCACAGTTAGGTCAAAGGAAAACATTGAGGGAGCAGGAAATATCCAAGTATGGCAGAGCTTCTTTCCACCCTGGCCCTCCCTTCACCTGGTTCTTCCATCTGGAGTGCTCTTCTTGCTTGAGTCTTCAGGAGACTTTGAGTCCTGATCATTTAAGGCATGCATCTCTGCATCTCATTTAAACTTCCAGAAAATTTAAACTGATGAAGAAGAGTAACAACTTAATGTATAAATGGCCAAAGGAAGAATAAAACTGTTAATGTTACCGTAAAATAGGTGAGGCCTCAATCAGGAATCACTTGCAGTATGCGTGGGTGGAAAATCACCAGGGCAGTTTCTCCTCCTTTCACCCATCCAGCCTGCAGTGTGATCATGAGCTAGTGGTCTTGCCTAGTGCACATAGGTGGAACCCACCAGCCTCTTGTCTCAGGGAAGCTATGCTCCCACTGAGCCAGAGTGCTGCCCCACTCACCACTCCATTCCTCACTTTTGGAAACTGTCCTTTGCCTTTCTTGTGACCAGAGCTGGCTGTTCCATCTCTTTCATTTCTGTTTACATGAACATAGAGGCTTTTTGTGAACTTTGGTCTATACAGCTGACCCTTGAACAATGTGGAGGTTAGGAGCACCAACCTCTGTGCAGCCTATAACTTTTGACTCCCCAAAAACTTAGCTATGATTGACAGGGAGGCTTACTGATAATTTAACAGTTGGTTAATCTGTATTTTGTGTGTTATATGTATCGTACACTGTATTCTTACAATCAAGTCAGCTAGAGAAAAGAAAATGCTAGTAATAAAATCACAAGGAAGAGAAAAATATGTTGATAGCAGTGTATGATATTATTTATTGAAGGAACCCCACCTATATGTGGACCCATGCAGCTCAAATCCATGTTGTTCAAGGGTTAGCTATATGTGGACAAAGTGTATTTGAAAACTGAAACAAGGAGAAAAACAGCCAATCCTGTTATAAATGTGACTGTAGTTGCTGAGATCTTGTCTCCTAAAACATCTTTCTTTCACTCCAACAGGTCCTGAACTGTCTCACTTTTGTCTAAGGTGCACCTGCACCCACCTTCTCCTTCAACAAGTCTCTGTGTGCCCAGAACAGAATTTTCTCCTAACATTGCCCATTATTTTTCTCTTGTATGTACTTTATTTTTTTATTTTAAAATATTCTAAATAAATTTAACAAATATGAAATGGTACTCCACCACTTTTACTGGGTAAAATGTAGGCCCACCTCAGCAGAACTGAAACTGCAAATAACAGGGCCTCAACAAGCAAGAGGTTTATTTTTCTCTTAATAAGGACGGTAGCTGATATTCATGTGTGCTCACTCTTGCCAGGCACTGTCCCAGGCTTTCTACACGTATTGTCCCATTGATGCTTAAAGGGAGAAAGTCAGCCAAAATGATGTATAACATTAAGTTACAGGCTTTTAGCATTTTTCATAAATAATATCATACTGCATTTCTTGCAACTTTATGCTTTACTCAAATCGTATCGGTGAGGTTGCCCATGTGGGCACTTGTCAATCTAGTTCTTCCACTGGCATTGCTTTTGAGTAATGCATTAGAACCTTGTCATAATTGACCATTGTTGATGAAATCATTCTCTGCTGGGTGACACTGGGTCGACCTACTCTTTTCCTGTTAGAGTTGGTCCTGCAACAGGCACCTTCATCCTGGTGTCCACATGCAGATGTGTGAGTTACTCTGGGGTGGACCTCTGAAGGAATATTGTTAGGATATGGGATAACCCCTCCTTTAGCCTCATCAAGGATCACTGTGCTAATGATTTCTGTTATTATACAGATTAAACTGAAGACAGTACATTATACAGATTAAGTTGAAGTCAGTTCAGTGTATCAACATCTTTGTTGAGGGTTTGTGTTCTTTTTATGTTTATTTTTAAAATCCTTTCTCATATTATCCTATATTTTCTTTGAACTGTGTTATTTTCATTGATTTTTCCTTTAGGTGTGTGATCCAGCTGGAGTTTGAGTGTGTGTTAGGTGTAAAGTAGGGATCTGAGGCTTGACACCTGTCCCCAGATGCACAGGTGGCTTTTTGGCGTTGTTCATGGAACAATTTTTTCTTTATTCGTAGATTCCAAAATCATATCTATCTTATGCCTCTTTTCCAGACATGTTGGTTCCTTTTGAGTTTCCTTTATATTCTTTTGGCTGGGTTAAGAAGGTATAGGCCTAACGTAAGCAGGTGATTATTTAACCTTGGCCAGAAAAGGGAATAAAGTGTCAGGACACATTAGTAGGCCTTGGCCTTGCTTACCGCACAGGGCTGTTCCCTTCCAGCCCCAAACTTGTGGTTGTGGCCTTAGGTCAGTAGGCCTGTGGCCCTTTGCACTCTGCATTTAGAGTCTGGCTTTGGGGAAGGTGGTCTGGGTTTTATTCCAGGTTTTAGGAAGCTCTTCCTGGATGAGCCATTATAAGCTATGCTGTTGTTAGTATCCCCAGCACCCTATTCCTTTATCATTTGGAAACATGAAATTTGTTCCTTTATCCTTTTCTGAACTTTTTTAGGTTTTATTCTTCAAGAATTTTGTATTGCTAAGAAGTTGGAATTACCTCTTGGATACAGGCAAGTCCTTGCCCAGAAGAGCAAGAGAAAAACCTGGGGATGCAGACTGAGAATATGGGTTGATTATGAACAAGCTGTACCATCATTGTATCCATTTATAGAAGCTCAAGTTTTCAGATGATTTGCATCATCAGTATGATGTAATTTATAGAAACCATGGAAGGAGGCAAAGCTGAGTTGACGAGGTCTTTGGAGTTGGACACACCTGAGTTTGGGTCCCCTTTGCACCTCTTGCTGGTTGCAGTCCTGGGGGCACATTTTTACTTTACATGAGCTTCTGTTTCCACAACCATGAAATTAGAATCATCTGGTGTCTCACCCAAGGGGTTGTTATGAAATGAATGAGACAATGGTACATAAGCCAATGGCAGAATGTCTGGCAGAATTCAGTGCTCAACAAATGATATTTGTGGTGCTTGATTCTTCTCCTTGATTATTGGAAAATTGTCCCTCAGGGCCCAAGCTGGTTCTAACAATTATCATACCCAGCAGGAGATGACTGGAGCCAAGGTGGGCACTATTACATATTCTGAGCTGTGGGACCAGGGCGTGTGTGGGGAAGGCAGGGGAACAGAGGTTTCCATGGCTCTGTTACCAACTATCAGGTTCCCTGGGATGGTGTGGACGTAGGAACAGACACTGTTGTTTGGCTCTAAGTTTAGACTTATGGCCTGATTCATGTTGAGATCAGAGCTCAAAAAAACTTATTCTGGAGAATCAAGTATGATGGTTTTCTCTTTGAGAGGCTCTGCCAACCAAAGTCACCCTCTTGAGCTTCAAATTGGTGTTGAGAAGCTTGGGTTCAAGTCCTTGTGTTCTGACCTTGCAGCTGGGAACCCCCTGCCCCATACTCAGCTTTCCTGCAGCCCCTTCCCCTCATCTGTGACATGGTCTTGTGTCAAGTTACATGCAAGGCATGTACAGAGATGCTATATGGCCTCTTACACACAATTTAACTGCTGCCTTGTGTATTACCCCTGTTCTCTACCCCCATGCTGAAGTCCAAGCACCCTTTGGATCTTCTTGTTCTCTACTGGGAGCAAATTTTATTGCATTATAAAATAAGAAATAAGCAATAGAACCTCAAAAATCTCCATCCAACTGCTCCATTTTATTTCACACTGGCTCTTTGTCACAGGAGCCCTGTCTGCACTGCCTATGGAGGTTGTCCTGCCTTAGACATTTTACTCACATTGTGCACAGTGTTCTCAATTCTTTTCAATTTGGCAGTTTGGGGCAAGGTTTACTGCTGCTTCTTTCAAAACAGTCTTTTTAAACTTGGCCAATTTGACAAATGTGTCCTTTTTGCTTTCCTTAATGGTTATCCATGCATGGACAACGGCTGCTTTCTCCCTGAAATAGTTCCATTCAGAGTTCTTTTCGGGTCTTCTGCAGCAGTTTCCGTTGACTCAGCCAAATTTCCACTTCCTCAATTAGTGTTGTTTGGAGATCAACCACAAATGTCCAACATTGGCACTTATTTTGGAAACATAAAACAGTCAACTTGCTGCAAAGATAACACTTCCTTTTGGGGAACAAAATGCTAAACCAGTCCATTTTCCACCTTTTTTACTTTTCTAGGCACATCAGCTGCCCTTGACTAAGCTAATGTCTTTCTTAAGCTTCAGGGAAATCCATGTGAATTCAGACTAAGGAATTAGGTTTGGGATATATATCTCTAATGTCCATATACATAGTAGTTCAAATTAAAAGATAGCAAATAGTGGTATTGAAGTATAAACATCAAATATTGGAGATGGGGTTATGTCTGTGTTGATCAATTGCTACCTTTCATATCAGAGACCTGACAGATCTTGTCCAACACTGAAAAATATGGTTAGGGTGATATAAGCCTGTGGCCTAAACAAGTCATAAGGGAAGGCACTAGAGGAACTGGAGGATACCAGCCTGCACTCGGGGCCGGGACAGTAGCTTGGAGCAGAGGAGACTATTGTTTTTCATCTTAAGTTCAGCTATGCTTCCTATTCTATGCAGACATTACTTTGACAAAAATAAAATAGTGGTTCTCAGCTTTTTTTTTTTCATCTTCCTGACTGTAAAGGGAAGCTGTCAGAGTCAATAGGATGATACAGTTTGGGGATCAGGGAGAGAAGGGTGGGGTAGGGTGAAAGAGTGCTTTACGGGGTGCTCCATTCTCTTTAGGGGATGCTCCCTCTTCCTTTGGGGTGTTCCATTCTCCTTCTGGGTACCCAAGTAAGCAGCAGGACAGAAGGGCAGGAAAGCCCTGAAAAATACAGTGAGTCATTTGGGGAATAATTTGTGGCACTTGTCTTTAGTTTTACAATTAAATGGTCTAAAATAATCCTGGAAAATTCTTCATTCACTACCGCATGTATCAAGAGATTGAAGACTGGGTCTTCACAGTCAGATTCTGAGGTTGTGGAATCTGCCTTCAGGCTCCCCAGTCTAAATCTATCTCTGTGCTCCTGTCTCTGCTTCTGGACGTTTTTCCTCAGAGCTTGCACACTATCCTGCCTCATGATATTGCAAGATTTCTTTGGAAAAATTGATTCACAACAATGTTTATGCACTCTACCACTAAACACACACACACACACACACACACACACACACACACACACACCAAAAAAAATGCCAACCAACTGAACAAACAAAAATACCCAAGGAACCAAAGGATTCCTTAGTGAAAATTCAGAGTACTGAATTCAGCCCAGCACAGGTGTGCTCTAGCCCCAGAGGCTCACACGTTCTACTGTGTCCTTAGATGGGTTAATAAAGTCTTGGAGGTGTGACCAATCTCAAAGTCTACTTGGGTCCTAGAGGGCATGGGCAGGGACTATTTGGTCCAAATCCTCCTTATGCTACAGGGAGACCACTGAGCTCTACCAGACTTACACTCAAACTCTTCAATTGCAGGTTACATTCAGTGTTACTTGCCATTGGCAACAATCTGAAATCTGACTCCCTTTCAGAAACACCTGGAGAGTTTAAAAATGTATAGAGATTCTGAGGTCTTATCTGATAGACTCAGACCCTCTGGCAGTGGGGCATGGGAACCTACATTTTTCTTTTAAACAAACTCTCCAAGTGATTCTGATGCAGCAGGAAGGGCATCATCTATAGGCCAGCCTTTGGAATCCACTGAGTGGAAGGTCTCAAGGGTCCTCTGACCTCTCCTGTGTCACCATCTTTTGATGCAATGAATGCATTCCTAAGCACAAGGCAACATGTTAATAGGAGGAGGATCTGAAGTTTCCTCAGGGTTACCCACAGCTCACTGCATAAGGAGTGTCCTGCTCATGTCATGCCTCTTGCAAGTCATGGATCTTTTGGGCACTGAAAGGAGCTCTCATGGGAAGAGCACACACTGTTCCTTCTCCTTACTGTGACCCTCTTTGGGTCCTAGCCCAGCATGTCCCTACTGGATAACATCAGAGCCTTTTGTGGGAGATGAGAACTGTCCTCAGAAATCCACACTCCAAACCCTGTTCTGACCATCCTAGTCTTAGTGATGGGTAATGAATGAACTTGCCATTTTGGAAAATTGGCATGAGGCGAGACTTCAGTGTCTGCAACCACTGAAAAGGAAGTGATCAATGCAAGAAACACTCTAGGGGAAAATGAATTTGCCTGAATTTGGAGGTTTTTTCCCCCATTTTTTTTTATTGTGGTAAAATATATGTAACATAAAATGTACTACCTTAGCCATTTTAAGAGGCATTGAGTACATTCACATTGCTGTTGAAATCATCACCATCATCATCTCCAGGACTTTTCATCTTCCCCATCTGTATGCATTGCACAGCTCTCCATTCTACCCTCCCCCCATTCCCTGGCAGCCACCACTAGACTTTCCATCCCTATGAATTTGATTACTCCAGGCCCTTCATATAAGTGGGATCATAGAGCGACTATCTTGTTGTGACTTAGCATAATGTCCTCAAGTTTCATCCATGTAGCAGGTGTCAGAATTTCCTTCCTTTTTAAAGCTGAATGATATCCAACTGGATATATATACCACATTTTGTTTATCCATTCATCGGTCCATGGACACTTGTGCTGTTCCACCTTTTGGCTGTCGTGAGTAAGGGTGCTATAAAGATGGGCATACAAATACTTCTTTGAGTCTCTACTTCCAATTTTGGAGGGTATATGCCCAGAAGTGGAATTGCTGTACTGTTTGATGACTCCATTTTTAATTTATTGAGAAATCACCACACTCACCATACTATTTTCTGTAACAGCTATACCATTTTACATTCCCACAACAGTGGACTGAATTTCCAATTTTTCTGCATCCTCATCAGCATCTATTATTTTCCATTTTTGTTGTTGTTTTGCTTTGTTTTTTCTCATCATTTCTGTTAATACTTAATGGGTGTGAAATGGTATGTCATTGTGGTTTTGATTTGCATTTCCCTAATGATTAGTGATGCTGATTATTTTTATGGGATTATTAGTCATTTGCATATTTTCTTTGAATAAATGTCTGCTCAAGTCTTTGTCCATCTTTGAATAGAGTTTGGTTTTTTTTGTTGTTGAGTTGTAGGGGTTCTTTGTATTTTCTGGATATTAATGCCTTTTAGATATGTGATTTGAAAATACTTCCTCTTGTTCCTTGGATTGTTTTTTCACTTTGTTGATAATGCCCTTTGATGTACAAAAGCATCCAATTTATTTATTTTTTTTCTTTTGTTCCCTGTGCTTTTGATCCAAGAAATCATTGCCAAATCCAGTATCATGAAAATTTTCCCCAATGTTTCCTTCTGAGAGTTTTATGTTTTATCTCTTATATTTAGGTCTTATATCCATTTTGAGTTAACTTTTGTATATGGTGTTAGGTAAAGTCCAACCTCATTCTTTTACATGTGGATATCCAGTTTTCCCAGCTTGTGCGGTATCCTTGCCTTGTTTTAGCCATTTGTTGAAAAGACTCTCTTTTTCCAACTGAGTGGCTTTGGTATCCTTCTCAAAAATTATTTGACCACATATGCAAAAGTTTGTTTCTAGGCTCTCCATTTTATTCCATTGGTCTTTATGTCTTTTTTTTTTTTTTTTTTTTTAATGTCAGGATGGCATTGCTTTGATTAAGTTTGTAGTCCGTTTTGAAATTAGGAAGTGTGAGACCTCCAACGTTGTTCTTTTTTGAAATTGTTTTGGTTATGTAGGGTCTCTTAAGGTTAGATTCATTGTAAAATGGATTTTTCTATTTCTACAAAATGTCATTGAGATTCTGATAGGGATTAGTTTGAATGTGCAGATTATTTGAGATAGTGTTGCCATCTTAATGATATTGTCATATCTTCCATGGATACAAGATGTCTTTCCATTTATTTGTGTCTGTTTTAATTTCTTTCATCAACACCCTGTACTTATCAGTATATAAGTCTTTGATCTCCTTAGTGAAGTTTATGTCTAAGTATTTTATTATTTTTGATGCGTTTGAAATAAAATGGTTTTCTTTCTTTTTCAGATTGTTCATTATTAGTGTATAGAAATGCAAATAATTTTTTATGTTGATTTTGTATCTACAACTGCTGAATTTATTAGTTCGAATGTGTGTGTGATCTCTAGGGTATTGTACATATAACATCATGTCATATGCAAACAGATATAATTGTACTTTCTCTTTTCCAATATGAATGGTTTTTGTCTTTGTTCCTTGCCTAATAGCTCTGGCTAGAACTTCCAGTACTACATTGACTAGAAGTTGGAAAGGCAGACATCTTTGTGTTGTTCTGATCTGAGAGGATAAGCTTTTATTCTTTTACCATTGAGAATGAGGTTAGCTGTGGGTTTTTCTTGTATGACCTTTAATATGTTGAAGTAGTTTTCTCCTGTCTCTATTTTTCATTTTTATCATTAAAAATTTGAATTTTCTGGGGAGACTGGGTGGCTCAGTCAGTTGAGCGTCTGCCTTCGGTTCAGGTCATGATCCCACAGTTGACGAGTTCAAGCCCCACGTCAGGCTCTGTCCTGACAGCCTGGAGCCTGCTTCGGATTCTGTGTCTCCCTCTATCTCTGCCCCTCCCCTACTCATGCTCTGTCTCTCTCTGTCTCAAAAATAAATAAACATTAAAAAAATTTAAATGTGATGAATTTTTAAAAGAGAGGTTTTTTTAAATGTTTATTTTTGAGAGAAAGAGAGAGAATGCAAGAGCAATCTTCTATGCTCTGTTTATTCCTGTTTTTTCCTTAGTCTTGGAAACACTGGTCTTTTTACTGCCTTTATAGTTTTGCTTTTTCCAGAATGTCATCTGGCTGGAATCCCACATATTTTCCCAATATTTTTCATATTGGCTTCTTTCACTTACTAATATGCATTTAAGTTTCCCCCATGGCTTGATGACTCATTTTCTTGTAGCAATACATAATATTCCGTTGTGTGGATGTACCCAGCATATTTATCTGTTCACCTACTGAAAGGTGAATGCCATTTGTTCCTGGGCTTTTCTTTGTTAGGAACTTTTTGATTACTGACTCAATCATGAAGATTGTTTTAATATGGAGAGGGATGAGAAAAGAGAGAGGAGGAGAAGTCAACACAGGTTTCAGTTTGGGTAGTAAAGAAAATGATGGCTGTATTAACAGAGATAAGGAAATTAAGGAAAGAAGGTGATTAGGGACAAAGAAGGGAAAAGAGAAAGAAGGTACATTAAAAAAAAAAAAGAGGTAGGCTAAGAGTACAGGAGGGAGAGAGGAATAAAAAGATGTATGTCTGTAGTAGCATGTGGTGCACTATAACCCACTTAGTTATCCTAGCCTTGTTGCCCATGAAGGGATGTCCTGAAATAAAGTAAGCTAATTTGGTCATTTAGTAAAAGTCAATTCTTTTCATCGGTATCAGTAATCCTTCCCAATTAAAGTTAAGAGAGGGTTACATGATCTCCCCTTCCTCCCAACCGCATCACACAGCTATAGAAACAAGCCTCAGATCCAACTTTTCCAAACACACATTATTAACATGCAGGCACCAAGCAGTCCTGTGGGCTCTCCCTGTGGCTCACTCTCCGTTCTCCAGCTGGTGTTTACTTGAGAAGGTGACTCGGGAATGAAGACATTATGTGGGCCAGCTTCCCTTCTCTGGGTGTGGTTCAGCATGAGGACCTCCAGGAAATGGAGTGTCACAGGGCCAGCACAGCCACCCACTTTGAGCATTGCTGCGAGATGCTGGGGGTTACTGGGCTTTCCTCCTTTATCCAAGGGTGGCAGACTCTGTGCAACTTTTCTTCAGCCAAAACATTATACCATTTTCACACACACACAAATTCTATCAGCTTTTATGCTGATTAAACCTTCTGGTGTAGGTTTCAATAATAGTAGATGTTACTTTGCTGGCCATTTTGCTAATTAGTGACTTCTGATTCCAATCTCCACCCTGGGATGGAGATTCCTGATGAAGCCATGAGCACTCAGCTGTTTTTAGATTGTGCAACTTTATCTCTGTGAACACATACACTTTCCACTGTTTATGCTGAAATCATTTGAAATGCATTACCACACTTACCAGCACTATCAATAGAAATATGCGAGTCATGTGTATAGTTTCAAAGTATCGTGGAGCTGCATTTTCAAAAGGAAAAAGAATCAGGTGAAGTTATTTAATAATATAGTTTTATCGATCAAATGTATCCAAAACATTATCATTTCAATAGGCAACCAACATAAAAAAATTAATAAGATGCTCTGTAGTACCAAGTTTATCTTGATCCAGACACCAAATTTCCAGCAGTTAAATTTAAATGTAATCCTACCAAAACAACAGAATTGTGTTTAATGAAAAAAGTTTTATACGGCTCAGTTTTAAAATTCAAAACAGAGTAACAAATTAAAGATTCAGTTTCTCAGTCACACATGCTACAGTTCAAGTGCTCAATTGCCACAAGTGGATAGAAAATGTGTGCGCCATCACAGCAACCTGTCAAATGGCCCCAGTACAGATAGAAGACAACACAGTATCTGTTTCTCAGTGTGGAACCTCAGGATTGGGATATTTTCATCACGTCCTGGGGCTGCCCACGTTTCCATGTGGGGTTGGATATTAGTGTCTGACTTTCTCTACATCCAAATGAAATTCTCCAACAAGAGGTTGGGAACGGTATTTGAACTAGAGATTGGGAAATAGCATTCATCTGAAATGATGTGCTAATTACATTTTTAAAACCAGATAGGAGCTCTGAGAGAGAAGGGAAAAGAGAAAAACAGAGGGCCACAGCCATTTGGTATAGGATACAGGGAAGAAACAATTGGCAAAGGGGAAAAATATCACCGAGAAGGAATAAGGTCCGCACTTAGGGTCAGGGGTTAATTTTATAGGTAGAGGAATGCTTTGTCCACATATTTTTAAAACACAGGTAAGAACGTTAAGGAAAAGGTAAGGAAGAAGAGCTTTAGGGAATTAGCGGAAAATGTAGTCATTCCTCTGGAAATAGAATGTGCTTGTGTTTAAGTTTCTTGTCCTAATGGTCACTTAGAGTTTTAGTTAACCTTTGGCCCCCAAGGGAGTTTCTTATTTGAAAATGTAGCACCAAAGAGCAAAAACGTGTACCTGGAATGATAGCACTGTTGCCCCACACCTGGTCTGTTCTGCCAGTGATTTTTCCGTTGTCTGATTCCCACTTATCCACCTTTGGGGTGTTGACTCACAAATCCTAAAAACCTGAAAGCATATACCCTAATTTCTTTAAGATATAATGTCTCCTGCCTTCCCAAGCCAAATGAAGGATCTAACCCATCAGAGAACCAATCCCCCTCTCTCCCTCCCTTTGCTCATACACACGTATTTAAAGAAGGAACAAAACTATTAAGTGGTGGAAAATATTTTGCACACATGCAAGCTGGGTTTAAATTTTTAACTGTATCTTGAACAAGGATCTGTGACTACCTTCTCCAATTGTCAGCAACTGCTGCCTCTAAGCTTCACAGGTCCCCCTCCAGTCTCTGCCCTGGCGCTGGCCATGAACCTCTGCAGCACTTTCAGGCCAGCGACCAGCTGCCCCCTGTTGGGCTCTGCCAAGTTGGGGTGGGGGATAGGGTGGCACCAGCAGGAGACATGTCTAGCTAGAGGAAACAGGGGGAGAGATGTCTGAAAGGAGATTGCTCTCAGAAGGTTGTGCATATCCCAAGGAAGTGGATCCAGGACACATAAAAGAAGGAAGGTATTTCATGGAGGTGGAGATTCCCTCCTTGATTCTAAGTCACATATAAGGGTGATGGTATATTTTGCATTCATACGAGATCAGTTCAATTTCATGGACATTGACGTTTAACTTATAGAATATAGAAAGCAGTGACACAGATACATTTTATTTATGTGAATAACAATTGGGTCCATTTGCTCATTGCTCATTGCTATATTGTATGTATTCTGTTTAACAATAGAATTCTTGAGCTGTGACTTGGCACAAGACCATCTGCCTGGACACCAGTTCTCAGATCCCTTGCAGCTGGGGGTGCCCAGTGAGTATGACTGGCTAGGAGGTGTGGGCAGAAGGAATGCGGATCCATGAGCGTCATAAACTCCTCTCCCTGATCTTTTTTCTCCTTTAAGCTTTTATTTGATATAATTTAAAACTTCTAAGGAAGCTGTAAACATAGTACAAAAGCTCCCATATATCCAGGTTCATTAATTATTAACATTTTTTGCCACATTTTTGTTATTTTCTTCGTTTTTTTTTTTTTTTTTACATTTTACAATTATGTAATACCCCAAAATACTTTAGTTGTCTTTTCTAAAAATATGGACATTCTTTTCAGAAACACAAGACAATTATAAGTATCAGGAAACTTAACCTGATATAGCATTAATGGTTAATCTACAGTCCACATACAGATTTTGTTCAACTAATATCCATCATAGAAATAATTTTCCCCAGACCAAGATGCAATCCAGGGTCACACATTGAATTTACTTTGTTTTATTTTTTTTCAGCTTTATTGAAGTATAATTGGTAGGCAAAAAATGCACATAATTAATGTACATAATTTGGTGAGTTTGGACATATGCATACATTCATGTTACAATCACTACAGTTCAGGTAATAAACATATTCATCACCTCCAAAAGTCTTCTTGTGTCCTCCTCTTTTGTAATAAGAACACTTAAAATCTACTCTCTTAACAAATTTTTAAGAACACAATACCTTATTGTTAACCATAGGCATTATGTTTGTACAGCAGATCTCTGGAACTTACTTCCCTTGTAAAATTAGCTTTTTACCCTTTGAACAGCAACTTTGCATACTCCCCCACCCCTAGAAACCATCATTCTTTTGTCTACCTCTTTGACTATGTTAGATGCCTCAAGTAAGAGGAATCATACTGTATTTGTCCTTCTGTGAGTAACTTATTTCACCTGGTATGTCTTCTAGATCCGTCCACAGTGTCACAAATGGTAAGATTTACTTCTTTTAAAAGGAGGAATTACATAGTCCATTGTGTGTGTGTGTGTGTGTGTGTGTGTGTGTGTGTGTGTGTTTGTGGGGTAATATATACTGTATTTTCTTTATCCATTTATCTGTTGATGGACATTTAAATTGTTTCCATATCTTGGTCATTGTGAATAATGCGATAAAGAGATATCTCTTTGAGATCCTGATTTCAATTATTTTGTATATCTACTCAGAAGTGGGACTGCTGGATCATATGAAAGTTCTGTTATTAAGTTTTTGAGGAATCTACATACTATTTTCCACAGCAGCTGCATCATTTTATATTACTACTAACACTGTATAATTTCCAGTTTCACTATAACCTCCCCAATGCTTATCTTTTGTTTTTTTGATAACAGCCATCTTAAGGAATGTGAAGTGACATCTCATTGTGATTTTTATTTGCATCTCCCTGATGATTAGTGATATTGGGCATCTTTTTATAGAACTCTTGACTGTTTATATATCTATTCAAGTTCTTTGGTCATTTTTAAATTGGGTTTTTTATTTATTTATGCTATTGAGCTTTATGAGTTTCTTATACATTATGAAATTACATTATGGAAATTAACTCCTTATCAGATATATGGTTTGCAGCTGATTTCTCCCATTATGTAGATTGCCTTTTGACTCTGATGATTGTTTCATTTGTTGTACAGAAGTTTTCAGTTTGATATTGTCCCACTTGTTTATTGTTGCTTTTGTTGCCTATGCTTTTGGTATCACAAGCAAAACATTGCTGAAGACCAGTGTCAAGAAAATTTCTGTAATGTTTCTTCTGGGAACTTGGGGTAACAAATCTACATCCAAACCTTTAATCCATTTTTAGTTAATTTTTGTTATGGTGAAAGATAAGGGTCTGATTTCATTCTTTTGGACATAGACATCCAATTTTCTCAACATCATTTATTAAAGAGATTATCTGTTCCCAATTGTTTATTCTTTGCACCATTCACAAAAATCAGTAGAATGTATACACGTGGGCTTATTTCTGAGCTTTTAATTCTGTTCCATTGGTCAGTATGTTTATTTTATACCAGTACCATACTGTTTTTTGTTTTTTTTTTCAACGTTTATTTATTTCTGGGACAGAGAGAGACAGAGCATGAACGGGGGAGGGGCAGAGGGAGAGGGAGACACAGAATCGGAAGCAGGCTCCAGGCTCTGAGCCATCAGCTCAGAGCCTGATGCGGGGCTCGAACTCACGGACCGCGAGATCGTGACCTGGCTGAAGTCAGACGCTTAACCGACTGCGCCACCCAGGCGCCCCACCAAACTGTTTTGATCACAACACCTTTGTAATATGTTTTGAAACCAGAAAGTGTGATGCCTTCAGCTTTGGATCTTTTCATGGATCTTTTATGGTTCCTTAGGAATTTTCAGGTTGTTTTTTTCTACTTATATAAAAATATATTTGGGATATTGATAGGGCTTACATTGGACCTGTAAATTTGCTTGGGTAGTATACACATTTTAATAATACTAGTTCTTCTAATTCATGAACATGGACTGTTTTCCATTTATTTGTTTTTGCTTTCATTTTGTTCATTAGTATTTTATAGTTTTCAGTGTACATGTCTTTTACCTCTTCAGTTAGGTTTATTTCTAAGTATTTTATTCTTTTGGTACTCTTGTCAGTGGGATTTTTTAAATTTCATTTTTGGTAGTTCATTATTGGTGTATAGAAAGGCAACTGATTTTTTGTGTGTTGATTTTGTATCCTACAACTTTGTTTAGTTTATTTATTTGTTCTAATAGTTGTTGTTGTTGCATCTTTAAGTTTTCTACATATTTCTGGTTATTACTGAGGGCATCTTGCCATCATAATAAGAACCACAAAGACCAGTCCAGCCATAACACTGGTTCTGAAAGACAAACCTGGGCCCAGATGAGTATCCTCTCAAATTTTTAAGCTCATATTATGGCCCAAAACAGCCTTCTTGCTGATGTCACTACACTCCTTGTTCTAATTATAAAAATAATTTTTTATATTCCCAGTGATATCACTGTAAAGCTAAAGGCCAGAAATACCACTGAAAGACCTCTGTATGGAACATTCTGTCCCTAGAATGATATTTCTTTTTTTTCAACGTTTATTTATTTTTGGGACAGAGAGAGATAGAGCATGAACGGGGGAGGGTCAGAGAGAGGGAGACACAGAATCGGAAACAGGCTCCAGGCTCTGAGCTGCCAGCACAGAGCCCGACGCGGGGCTCGAACTCACGGACCGCGAGATCATGACCTGGCTGAAGTCGGACGCTTAACCGACTGCGCCACCCAGGCGCCCCCCTAGAATGATATTTCTTTGGAAATGTAAGCAAGAACAGAAGTGTTTCATTCTTCAGATTAGCTTTCAAAACTGGAACAGAGGAAGAATAAGAACAAAAATGAAGAAAACCAATGGTGATATTAAATTTTAGGTATCTCCTTGACTCTGCTATTTAGTAAAACCCTATTCTAGACATTGCTGGAGGTATGAATAACATCTTCAGTTACCTGACTTTAAGTAAAGGAGATTACCTTTGGCAATGTCATAGATAAGTCCTGTCCAACCACTGCTTAGTGCCTTAAGAGCAAAATCTGAGCTTCCCAGAAGGAATTCTGCCTTAAGATAATAACATAAATTCTTCCTGAGTTTCCAGGCTGCTGGCCTTCCTGACAAATTCCAGACTTGCTGGCCCCTATAATTGCATGAGCCAATTACTTAAAATAAATTTCTTAGTATATATACATAAAACTTATTGACTCAGTTTCTCTGGAGAACACTAACTGATATACCCACCAATTTAGCTAAAGGAAGAGTCTTCCCTAGGAATTTAAGTACCTGGATCAATGAGACTGGCATGAAACACAAAATGGATTTGAAGGCCAGGAAAGGGAAATAGAGACCAGTGTGTATAATTGCTCTTGAAGGGGGCACTAAAAAGGTGAGGTAAAGGAGACATATGTTATAACTGAATTAGAAACAGTGCCTGGAGCCAAAGGCATCCCACTGGTGAAGAGAAGAGAGGTTTCAGGACAGAATGGAATGACACCTGTAGAGGAGGGGGAAGATCCATGAAACTATGGGGATGGGGAAGGGTGCTGCACAAAGAGTACCCACAGTAAGAAGAGTTGAGGGATTGTTCCCTAAAACCATGAGAATCACCTGAGGAGTGTGACTTCAGCAGTCTGGGTGGAGTCTGGGGGTCAGCATGTGTCCAATGCTCTTAGGTGATTCTTTGTGCAGCCAGGGTGAGGACAACAGCTTAGATAGGATTTGTCAATTTCATCAACGTAAACTCATTAGAGTTCTCTTGCTGGGTTTCCAGGTGATGTGGACACTATAGGTGGAGATGCAAGTTTGCTTCACTTCCAGGAGAGTGTGCTTGATGAACAGAAGGAAACTAAGGGAGGGGCGCCTGGGTGGCGCAGTTGGTTAGGCGTCCGACTTCAGCCAGGTCACGATCTTGCGGTCCGTGAGTTCGAGCCCCGCGTCGGGCTCTGGGCTGATGGCTCGGAGCCTGGAGCCTGTTTCCGATTCTGTGTCTCCCTCTCTCTCTGCCCCTCCCCCGTTCATGCTCTGTCTCTCTCTGTCCCAAAAATAAATAAACGTTGAAAAAAAAAGAAGGAAACTAAGGGAGACTGCAGCAGAGACAGGACACACTTACCACAGGGAGCTGAGGTGAGTGGACGTTGTGATGGGAAATGTCTCCTTAGATGCAAATTATCCATCTCAGGAAGAGATAATGGACAAGACTTGTTTCAATAGCAGATGACTTTGACAGACTAGCTCTTACTGATTTATATTTTTCTAGAGGGTACCACTCGGGCAAAATATAGTGTAAAAAGAGGAAATGAGCGGGATTTGAAAGCAAAGAGAAAGTAAAAGCAAGAAAGGGAGGCACTCAGTCTGGCAAATAACACAAGCCCCACCAGAGTCAGGAAAAGTTAGTGACCAATCTGAGAAGTAGGTAAAGCCATCAAAACTTACCTGATCCTTACTGCAAAGCAAGGGCAAGAGTGAGAAATTCTGCTCCAGTTGGGGATTGACCACCTCCAACATGAAAGCAGTGGTTTACAAACCTTACCCTGTATCAGAATCACCTAATTACATAATAATATGTAAATTAGTTGCATATTTCTGTGTAATGAATTACTGCAACACTTAGAAGCTTTAGACAGTAACCTTTTATTACCTAAGTTTCTGTGGGTTAAGAATGTGTGTACAGCTTAATTGGGTGCCTCTGGCTCAAGGTCCCTGTGAGGTTATAGCCAAGCTGTTGGCCAGAGCTGTGGCCTCTGATGGAGGCCTGTCTGGCGTTGTTTGGTGGGGGGACTGCAGCCAAACTTCCTCACGTGGCTGCTGGCAAGCCTTGTTTTCCCATCATGTGAGTGTCTCCACAAGTTTCCTGAGTGTCTTTTCATCACAGAAGCTAGTGATCTGAGAGCTAGAGAGCCAGGGAGTACCCAAGATGGAAGCCACAGTCTTTATGGACTGTATAGACTAGCTTTGCCAGTAACATGTCTTCATTTCTGCTGTAGCCTTTTCACTGCAAACTAGTCACTAAGACCAGCCCATGCTCAGGGAAGGGGACTGATTACACAAGGGTGTGCAGACCAGGAGAAGATCATGGGGGCCACCCAGGAGGCTGCCTATTTATTAACACACAGATTATTGGACCCTCCCCCAGAATTTCTGATTCAGCAGGGTTGGGGTGGGCCCTGAGAATTTGCATTGCTAACAAATTCCTGGCTGCTGTTACTGCTGCTGCAGCTGATCCAAGAACCACACTTTGGGAATTGCTGCTTTCAACCCTATACCCAATCATAGTGAGAATTAGGCTCTAACTGCTGTATAGGAAGTTGGACTTTACCCAAGCACTGAAACTGGGAATCTCAATGGTTCAGATTGTGGCTGAGTCTGAGTTGAATAAGAATTAAGGGAGGATAGTTTATAAACCTTGACTTAAATTTTTGGATGTTTTACGTCGCACAAGAATAAGAGAATTCTGCCTGGGGCTTTAATTCCTTTGGATTTTAATGTTTTAGCACTTCACCTTGCAAGGGGAGTTAGTCTTGAACTTTAATTTTTCCTGGCAATGAGTTAATAAGGGTGGGGGGAAGTATGGTGGGAAATTTCTATGTCGATTTATAATGAGAGTACAATTGTTTAATTGTACTTGTTTAATTTTGTTGAGGCTTGAATGGACAATGTGGCTGGAAATTATTTGAAATGGGAAAGAACACAGAGTGAACATTTGGCTTGGATAAATGGAGCTTCAGGATGGATTTTTTCAAATAGCTTTATTCTGATATAATTCACATACCACACTATTCAACCATTTAATGTGTATAGTTTAGCCGTTCTCTGTCTATTCACAGAAATGGGCAAATATCTCTACAATCTAACTTTAGAACATTTTCATTACCCTCAAAGAAGGCCTTTACCCTTTAGCACCATCCACCTCTCTGCTTTCCCCCACCCGCCACTGCCTCCAGCCCTAGGCAACCACTAGTCTACATTTTGTCTTTATAAATTTGTTCCTTCTAGCCATTTGACATCATTCAATATGTGGTCCTTTTGTTGCTGACTTTTTTTAAATACTGTAATGTTTTCAAGATTCATCCATGTTGTAGCATCTATGAGAACTTAGTTTTTGTATTGCACAACCATATTCTATTGCATAGATGTACTTCATTTTATTTACTCATTTATCAATTGACAGACATTTGTGAGTTCTTCCTCTTTTTTTTTTTTTTGAGATTATGGATAGCACTGCTACACACATTCATGTGTAAGTCTTTATGTGGTCATGTTTTCATTTATATTGGGTATCTGTATCAGAGCAGAATTGCTGGGTGGTATAGTAACCATTTGCATAAACTTTTGAAGAACTACCAAACTGTTTACCAAAGCAGCTGCACCATTTTACATTCCTACCAGGAATGTACCTGGTAGGAACCTACCAGGTATGTAGGTACCTACATACCTACAGTACCAGGTTCCAATTTGTTATTGTATGTTTTGTTTTTGTTTGATTTTTAATTTTTTTTTACTATAGCCATATAGTGGGTGTGAAGTGATATCCCATTTTGATTTGCATTTCCCTAATGGCTAATGATGAGCATTTGTGTGTGTGTGTGTGTGTGTGTGTACTTCTTTGTCATTTGCATATCTTCTTTGGAGAAATGTGTATTCAAATCCTTTGGGATTTTTAAAATTAGGTTGTCTTTTTAAAAATTTAATTGGGTTACTTTTTAATTTTTAAAATTAGGTTTATTTATTTAAAAATTGGTTAGTTGTCTTTTTATTGAGTTGTAATATATTCAGGAAACAAGTTCCATTCTAGCTATATTATTTGCAAATGTTCTCTCCCATTCTGTGGTTGTCTTTTGTCTTTGTTCATGGGATTGTCAAATGACTAAACTAAAACAATTTAGTAGTAAGTGTCATGTCCTTTATACAAGGAAAAACTGCACGAATTGGGAGACTACAGTGCCACTGAAGTGGTGGCACACTCTTCCTGGGGAATTTTGGTCAAGGGAAAGTTTTATATAACATTAGGAGCAGCAACATGGAGACAGGGCATAATTGGCTGAGGTTGCATATCTGGCCTTATTTGGAAAGATCAAAGAACAAGAAAATAAGTATAAAGCTCAGAGTTGGACTGGCATTTGGTGTTTGGCTGACTGGATGCTTTGTGTTTCTGGTCAAGTGGAGACTCTACAGAACATGAAAGTTAGGTTTGCTGATGTGGCATCCTGAGCAGCAGTGGCTCTATCTTGAATCTAAAAATTTGTTTCAACAGCTTTGCTTCACTTTTGATCATCCTCTTGACCATTCAAGAGTTCTGAGAAGATACTGGCTTTAGTGTAACTCTCAGTTATCGTTGCCTCTGGGGTGTCAGAGTACTAGTTACAAGAGATGTCAAGCTTGTATTCTTGGAGCTGGTTACACTCTTCTGTTTTCTTTCATTGTTTTAGTTGGTCAGAGGCCATTTATCACCTGGTCAATGATTGCCTACATACATTTAAAACTTTTGAGGGCACCTGTGTGGCTCAATCGGGTCAGTTACAACTCTTGATTTCAGCTCAGGTCATGCTCCCATGGTCATGGAATCAAGCCCTGCATTGGGCTTCACCCTGAGAATGTAAGAATTAGGAAAAGGGTGGTTAGAGAGGGAAAAAGGAAAGGAAAAATATGTTCTTGATCCAACATCTTGGGTGGAACAGCCTTCTTCAATGTTGGCTACTTCTCTTTCTCATCAATTTGATTCTGAATCTCTAGCACTTGTGAAGGACAAGATGTCAGATGGTTTTGAAATATGGACCCAAGTTTCAATACTCTGTAACTTGGCAGCAGTGTCAGTGGTCAAGAGTACTTGGTAGGATCCTTTTTTTAATAGCTATGTTATTTTCTGTATTTGCCTTCAAAGTCTTTAATGTCACTTTGATTAAATGGATAACCAAGTATTGTTTCACAGTGACCTATGATCCTATCTGATCAAGTGTTTTAAAAACCTTTTGATATTTTTGACTAACCTCTCTCTCTCCCTCTGCCTCTTCCCCCTGCTTGCACTCTCTCTCGCAAAACAAAACAAAACAAAACCCAAAACCCAAAAAAATACCCTTTGAGGGAATGTAGTGTATTAGGGAGATAATAATAATTATTAGCAATAAAATGATACCCATGGAGGGGCTCCTGGGTGGCTCAGTCGGTTAACCATCCGACTTTGGCTCAGGTCATGATCTTGCAGTTTGTGGGTTCAAGCCCCATGTCAGACCCTGTGCTGACAGCTCAAAGCCTGGAGCTTGCTTCAGATTCTCTCTCTCTCTCTCTCTGTCTCTCTCTGTGCCCCTCCCCCACTCATGCTCTGTCTCTTTCTTTCTTTCTCAAAAATAAATAAACATTAAAAAATATTTTTTAAAAATGATACCCATGGTTTGGAGAGCACTCCTGAGACATGGTCCCCATGAACCAAACCAGCTAGAATCAAGTAAGTCAAGAAATGATCCCAAAGAAGGGGATACATCTTTAAATTAATTGTCCTTTTATGTATTTCACGTAACTGTGTCTCTACCTTCCCAGAAGTATTTATCCAGATATAGCAGGTGTTGGTTATTACACAAATTCCTTCTTGATCTGCAAGTAGCTAATCCCAAGCTAGTCTACTGTCAGGACAACTTTACAAGCAAATCCAATGAACTCTGCCAGGAAGCTCTAGCTTTGGTGGACCCTGATCTTTTCCTTAGAGTCAAAAATGTCCTCCCAGGGTTAAGGAGGCCAACATTATAGAGAAGGAGTGGAGTGCTCCAGTGAAGCTAAGGCACTGGAAATCAGAAGTGTGTGACAGGCAGAACTACAGAACTACCACCATCATGGCATTTGCAATAGTCATTTGGAGGTTGGATTACCCCCCTGCCCACCCTAGCAATAGCCTGAGATGTGTAAATAATGGCATTATCTTTCCAGGCCAGAGCAAGAAGAAAAGGTGGAAAAAGTTCTTCATAGTGTAGGATATTTTCCATGAACCTCACTTTTGCAAAAGCATCTAAGTAAAACAATAACTTTCTGTAAATTACAAAAGATTTAGAAATGGCCATGGTTAAAGATCTCATGAGAGTTCATTATAGTGCAATTGACCCCAAAATTTTATTTCTGTAACACATAACATTTTATGATGATAACTGGAATTATGAGCAGTAACATTATACCATGACAGATTTTTAGGAATTTTATACAATCTCTGGAATCTTTATATTAAAACATATACTCAATAGATGCTAGAGAGGATGTGGAGAAATGGAAACCCTCTTGCACTGTTGGTGGGAATGTAAACTGGTGCAGCCATTCTGGAAAACAGTGTGGAGGTTCCTCAAAAAATTAAAAATAGATCTACCCTATGACCCAGCAATAGCACTGCTAGGAATTTACCCAAGGGATACAGGAGTGCTGATGCATAGGGGCACTTGTACCCCAATGTTTATAGCAGCACTCTCAACAATAGCCAAATTATGGAAAGAGCCTAAATGTCCATCAAGTGGTGAATAGATAAAGAAATTGTGGTTTATATACACAATGGAATACTACTTGGCAATGAGAAAGAATGAAATATGGCCTTTTGTAGCAACGTGGATGGAACTGGAGAGTGTTACGCTAAGTGAAATAAGTCATACAGAGAAAGACAGATACCATATGTTTTCACTCTTATGTGGATCCTGAGAAAGATCCATGGGGGAGGGGAAGGGAAAAAATAGAGAGGGAGGGAGCCAAAGCATAAGAGACTCTTAAAAACTGAGAATAAACTGAGGGTTGATGGAGGGTGGGAGGGAAGGGAAAGTGGGTGATGTGCATTGAGGAGGGCACCTGTTGGGATGAGCACTGGGTGTTGTATGGAAACCAATTTGACAATAAATTTCACATTAAAAAAATAAAATAAATTAAAAAAATAAAACATATACTCATACAAATATAACCTAAGAAGGTTAAACATCACTTCTTATTTGACAATACCTTCAATGTAATTTAACAATGTAATTTAGGCTTATCAAATAAGCCTAATTGATTTAGTCTCTCTCTTTTTTTTTTTTAAATTTTTTAATGTTTGTTTATTTTTGAGAGAGAGAGAGAGAGAGAGAGACAGAGTGTGAGTGGGGGGGGGGGGGGAAGAGAGAGAGAGGGAGACACAGATTCTGAAGCAGGCTCCAGGCTCCAGCTGTCAATACAGAGCCTGATGTGGGGCTAGAACTCATTAACTGTAGGATCATGATCTGAGCCAAAGTTGGACACTTAAATGACTGAGCCACCCAGGCATCCCAATTTAGTCTCTTTTTATAAGAAGAGAGAAAGAACAAATCTTTTCAAATGTTCAGAGTCCCTGTAGAAAATCCCATAGTTAGTTTGAGGTCAAAAAGATTTCATTTATAATTTGTTTTTCAGTTTATCAAAAATATCAAAAGGCTTCAAAACACTTGATCAGATAGAATCATAGGTCACTATGAAACAATACTTAGTTATCCATTTAATCAAAGTGACACTCAAGACTTTGACGACATATATGGAAACTTATATAGCTATAAAAAATAAAAACAAAAACAAACCCCAAAAAACAAAAACAAATCCCCAAAACATAGATCTTTTAATATTGAGAAGACTGGATTTTCTCAAATAATCAAATACCTGATAAAGACATGAAGCACAGTAAGTTATTTTGGTAAGATACAACTTTTTGTTTTGTTTTGTTTTCTAGCAGATTACTTAAAAGATAAAGAAAAATATTTGTAATTTTGTATTAAGAGCAGACTGATAATCTTAAAAAAAAACACTGTCTTTTTAGAGAGAAAATCAAATTTTAATTTTGCAAAAGTAAAAAGTGTACTTTTGAAATTAAAATTCATTCATTATAAACAAATAAATCCATTCCAATCTTAGCCAGCTTGCCTACACATAAATTTCTTTTTCCAAGATTTCTTTTTCACAAACCTACAACTTCTTTTATTTCCATTTACGTTCCCCCCTCCTTTTCTTATTCTAAAACAAACAGTCGTAGTTATCTATTTTTCATACACAGTTGTGGGGCACCTGCACCAGAGGCACAGGCCTTGAGAACATTCACCCCAAGGCAGAACAAAGGAGATAGAAGTTTACTGAAGACACCTCAAGGGAGCTGCGGGCAGGACAGAAAAGGAGAGACAGTTGGCCAAGAGGATGCAGTGGTGAGGGGCTATGGTTATAGGGTGAAGTGAGGGAGTACAGGGATCTACAGAATTTTCCTTTTTTGGTAATCTTAGGAAGTGTGCATGGTTTTAAGTAGCCCATTGGTTGATTTGGGCCTATGACTTATTGAGCCTGTTTGTGTCAGCTCTGGGTCCCTATGGGCTCTGTTGTCTTGTCAGGTTTGCACTGCTCAAGCCTGTTGCCTAAAAGCAGCCTCTACAGTTATTTCATTTCACTCATTATTTCTAAGAAGTTTTAATTGGTTAGAATTCTTTTTTTTTATGTTTACTTATTAAACAGAGAGAGGGAAGGAAGGGCAGAGAGAGAGGGAGAGAGAGAATCCCAAGCATGCTCTGCAGTGTCCATGCAGAGCCTGAAGCAGGGCTTGAACTGAGGAACCCTGAGATCATGACTTGAGCTGAAATCAAGAGTTGGACACCTAAACAACTGAGTCACCCAGGCGCCCCTAATTGAGTAGAATTCTTAAACCTTATAATTCTTAATTCCTAGTGAAAACAAAGATGTAAGCAATTGTGGACGCTGGGTTGCACTAGCATTCTGTAGATTGGCAAGTTTATAAATATGCTTCACAATTTCTAAAAATATATTTTTCCTCATAGTAAAATTTTCAATGTGGCAGCATACGTGTTTACTGAAAGACCCAAATACCTTTACTTCCTTTGTAATAAGTAATCAAAAGTAGATAAATTTGTGTTCAATATTTAAAATTTGAGGATTTTATCTTACTTGGAAGATATCTAGATATTCAATGAATATTCATCATTTAACTTCACTTAGTATAACTTTAAGCTTTCTAGTTACCAAAAATATTTTATCAACTATTTTTAAGTATACATATAATAAGCACAGTTGAAAAATTCACTATAAACTTGTATCTTACTTATATCTAATTTACCTATTCTCAATAATGCATACCTTATTTATTAAAAAAAATCATGAGACACAAACTGTTAACCATCATCTTAAGCTATCTTTCTTGCTCACAGATTTTGGAAGGTACAGCATAAGCTTGACTCCTAGAAACCTAGGTGGAACAAAACTTATATGTCCATATTGTATTTAATGCTGGTAACTCTGAAGACACACCTGTTTTAAAAAAACCAACCAGCAAACTTTTGTTTGCTGAAGATTATCTTGATCACATGAAGTTGAAAAACATTTGGGTTAATTTATATATTTCTGAGAGTATATTTCTTTACTTCTTAAAAATTTTTTGAGAGAATATTTCTATCTATACAGTACACTTTAATAGAGCACTTTTCTTTAAGCCAATTAAATAGAGCTCTTTACAAATTAATTTTGACAATATCATCTGGAGGTACAAAAAACTCCATGGATCTATATAACATGCATATATAAACATATAGACAGAAACAGATCTTATAGTTTTTGTTTCAAATTTTTAGTCCGTGAAACAGGTACAATAATTCAAACTTGCTGCTTTATAAAAGTACAATTGGTTCCAAACTGTGTTTCTGGCAGATGGAATAATTTAAGGCTACCTGCTCAGCTGGCTTAAGCTTTTCAGTAATATTTGTGGCAAAGATTTACAAATATATTTGCTCATACTAGCCTTTATTCCACCTCTGATAAGAATTACCTACCTTAAATTTGCATTTCAAAGATATAGAACACTCCTAGAGAAGACTGGGTAGAAAATTTACATCTCAAATGCACAGGAAAATAATGCAAGTATCTGCAAGAGGCTTTTTGTTTCCTAAATCCAGATATTTTACAATGTCTACAAGCCTTTTGAGATTAATAAGGAAGGTTTTGTGGTTGGTGAAACGGACAGGTGGGCTTTTTTTGTTAATTTAAAATTTTTTAATGTTTATTTATTTCTGAGACAGAGAGAGACAGAGCATGAGTGAGGGAGGGGCAGAGAGAGAAGGAGACACAGAATCTGACACAGGCTCCAAGCTCCAAGCTGTCAGCACAGAGCCCAACGGGGGGCTCAAACTCAGACCTCGAGATCATGACCTGAGCCGAAGTCAGACACTCAACTGACTGAGCCACCCAGGCGCCCCCGGACAGGTGGGCTTTGAATTGCTTCTAGAGCTGTGTTTCTGTTTTCCTAAAAACTTAATTTATAAAGTAAGACAGGTGTAATTCCTTGAAGAATTGTTTTGCAATCTGAATGCTGTCAAGGAGCTAAGCCAACTATTCAACTATATCATCTTCTATTTGCTTTTTTACAATCTGCAATGAAAATGGGAATCAAAAAATTCTTATGTTCTATATTTAGAGACATTTGTCTTTGGAATGCCTTTCTTTCCCTCTAGGTACCTAGTTTCATTTAGCTTAGGCAAGAGAGCCTAAAATAAATTTTCTATCAGCCTCCAAATATTAGCTTCCAATCTGGTCAACTTCTGAACATAGAACTATTTCAAAAAAACTAAATATTAACTTCCAATCTGGCCATAGAACTATTTCAAAAAAAACAAAAAACAAAAAACTCCTTTCCTGTATCTTGCTAGGTTTCATCTGGGGCAAGCAGTAAATACTCTTGACAGTATTGAACAACTCCATGGATATAAGAGAAGTCCCCAAAGAGGGTGCAAAAGATACCACCCTCCCAAGATTTAGAGCCTGAATATATCCAAAAGGAAGAAAGACTTAGGTAATCTCCCTGAGAATTGGCAACAGTTGGCAGGACCCTAGATGCAAATGGAGTGCAGCCCCCATTTCTGTCTGGCCTTATTTTGGGGGCCTCCAAACTGATGGTGGATAAGCCAAATTCTCAGGACATAAAACAAAAAACAAACAAACAGCAACAACAACAAAACAAGAAGGCAATAGCTGTCTCTGGGAAAGAGAATGATAATTAACTGATGGACATCTATAAACCAGATTCATGAGGAAACATCTGAACTTGGAAATAAAAGGACAACATGAAACTTTGCTTTCCCCTCTTGACTGGATACTAGAGGCAGACATCCCGGAGAGTTGACTATAGTAGGAATTCTTACCCTTGGCCGGCTTCTGCCACTTTTTCCAGAAGGCTTTGGAGCAAGTGGGTTTAAAGTAGGGAGTATAGCTCCTTTCTTCCAGAATTTGCCAAGGTTTTCCATTAATTTTAACTTTAGTTTGCCTTTAGCCATTGAAGGAAGTAACTGGTGACATTTCACATGAAAATCTTTCACTAGAATCCCATCAACCATGGGAGTGGTCCATCTGGAGGACCCTCCTGTGAGCATAGTGTCTCAGTTGATGGCAAATAGACACTGATTTCTTGGCCAATGTTTTGATGATGGACCCATGTGAGGGTGCAATGGGGAAGGCCCACATGTTGTTTTAGGTTTCTGGCCTTTGAGCTACCGCAGCTGTAAAACCAACAGGGAAGCATTTTGTTTCAGTTTTGCAGTCTCTCCACTTTGAGAAGAAACAGTCAAGAGGTATCACAGGACTGTCAGTTCTGATGAATGGTGAGTTCAGTCTTTGCCTGCTTTATCAGTTAGGACTCATGATAACAAGTGCTAGAAAACCCAAGCTGATAGGCCCAAAGAAGGGGGAGGACTGTTTCACATAACCAAGACATCCAGAGGCAGGGCTGACATCAGGCATTTCTTGGTGCAAGGATTCATGTTTGCCATCTCTTGACTCTGTTCCGATGTTCCTGTAATTTGTTTTATTTTCAAATAGCTGTTCTGAACCTCCTATTTTCTCATTGCCATGCCCAGCAAAAAAGAGGGAGCTTGCTTTTCAAATAGTAGAAACAAAATTCCACTATTAAGTCTCATGATCCACAGGTGGCCAGACTTGGATCACATGCCATCTTTAAGTCAGTCACTAAGGCTTGGGGAAGATTGGTTGCTCTGACTGCTTTAGCCAAGATCAGATTCTCCAAGCCATGGCCTAAAGGGTGAAGTCTGCTTCTCTGGAAACTGGTAGAGTGAGGGAAGGACGATGCATCACCACAAGGATTGCCTTCTCATCATTATCATAAGAACCAGGCACTCACTGGTTTGTGAGTCAGCACCAACCTCAGGGATTATTTGTTGCCTTCACATGGGGAGTGTGACCAGTAAGGAATGCACACCGCCCATGGGGTAAACAGTTCTTAACACCATTTATCACCGAGTAGCCATTCAGGAAAGATGGACATTTTTCTTAGTCTATTCCTCAGGAGCCTAGATTTGGGTAAAAGGAAAAGAAATATTGCTCTTCATGATTAAAAGTACCTCACAAAAAAGTTGGATTCTGTACACTAGGAGGCCCTATATTCTCTGAACACCTTCATGGCTGTGGGAAAATCCAGAAAGGGCCAAAGTGTTTTACCCTACAGAGGGAGAAGTTGGACTTGCTGAGGGGTCTGGAGGGAAGGGATAGGGTGGACAAATAGAAAATGCTAAAGGAAAGAGGAATCAGTAAGACAAATAAGGCTAGTGGCTCTGTGGGGTGAAGGGCAAATGACAACCACCTCTGGAAGTGAGGCCAAGGGTATTGCAAAATCAGGGATGCCAGGGTCAAGAAACCTGCCGAGCTGCCTGAAATCTGCACAAATTTCAGTGACCTAATGCACAGTTTGGATGAAGGACATTTTCATTTGTTTTGTTTGGTTGTGTTTTATTTACTGGGAATCAAGGAGGGGGCGGAGTTGTACATCTGGGGTGATACTCGGCACCAAAGGCATGTTTAGATGCAGGTGTGACCTTGAGACAGGACCACTCGACTTGCTGCCCTTTGCAGATGTTTTAGGAACAGTTGCACTTTGACAGGAAATCAAATTGGGTTATAGTTCAGTGATTCCTTGGTGAATCAGTTGGTTAATATTACAAAATCCTAGTGCCCAGCCTGGATGTAGTAAGTCAGAATTTCTCTGAGTGGTGCCAGACGGCCGTATTTGTCAAGATCTCCACATGATTGCATGTGCAGTCACACTTGAGACTATGTACACACCTTATCTGGTCTCAGGGTGCTGGACACCCTGGCTGACATCCAAATGACCCCTGAGTGTATCTGACCCTGGGCTGAATAAACTTCAGGAACTGTGATACTGGAGTGACCCACTGGGAGCCCCAGTGCCAAGGGTGAGAGACCAGATAGAGGTGATTTGAAGACAATCTGTTTCTTATTTTGGCTATCATTTGAGGCACTGCTGCTCGGTTTTATGTGTGTTTGTTAGCATAACAGAGCAGAATGAAAAGGAATGTGTGTTTTTACTATTGTCTCCAAGTACGCATCTCTCTAGCTCGGACCTGTAGGCTTGGGACAGTGTTGGCCTTTTCCTCTAGCTGCATCTTCTAATGGGGCTTGTCACTTTTCACCTTGTGCAAGTTCACTCCTGTCCTTCATCTGCTGGCAGTGATAGACCATAAAACCCCAGATCTCTAAGTGTCTATAAATTATGAGCCACCAAGATACAAGGAAATCAGGTAAGATGAATCATTTTCATCTATATCAGTAGTGACTGGTGAGATATACAATAGGGAAATATTCCTGGCAAAAATATAAAATACCCAGGTATAGATTTCCCAGGAAATATGAAAGATGCATAAAAACTTACTTTATAGTACCAGAGGACATAATAAAAGCAAAATACATTGCAGAATATCCAACATTCTAAAATGAAAAGCTAAAATATTAAATTTTGTCTTTTTCCCCCAAATTGAAATATAAATTCAATATAGCGCTAGTTCAAAACACAGCGATTCTACTTTTTGAGCTTGAAATAAATTTTAATCAAGAAGAATAAATAAACATATTCAGGAATAAGATTTAGAAAAGAATGAAGAGAATGGTCATTACCTAAAAGATATTAAAAAATTCTATTTAAAACAGAGTAGTTGGCAAGGGAAAATAAGCCCAGCTAGATTAAGACAGAGACATAGAAACTGACAGGATGCTATGGGAATTTGCTATACAAATGATGGCTTTTGGAAGCAGTTCTTGGAAACCACACACACACACACACACACACACACACACACACAGCTTATTTGAAAAATTAAGTTAAACTCTACCACATAAATAAAAGCTATTAACATTCTGAGTGGAATAAAAATATGTATTAATGTAGCAAACTGAACTGTTGAAGTGCTGTATAGACATAAACACATTAATTCCCATAATCCCGTGAGGAGGGACTCCTACTGTACCTTTGCTGATAACAAATGAGGCTCAGGGAGAGTAAGGAGCTTAGGCAGATCACACAGCCAATGGCATTTTCACCCAGGCATCTGATTCTAGGGTCCCTGGGCTCCACCCCATTCAATATACGGGTGTATATGCATACACACACACACACGCACGCACGGGTATGTCCCAGACACTACTGCTGTGTAACAAATCATCCTAACACTTGGAGGTATGGTACAACCATTTGCTCATGGTTTTGTGGACCAGGGATTTGGGAAGGCAACAGGTGGGTAATTCTTGCTTGGGGCTGTCATGTGACTGCAGTCAGATAACAGCCAGGGTTGCAGTCATCCAAAAGCTCAGTTTGGCTGGACGTCCATGGTGACCCATTCACTTAAGCAGCAGGTGATACCAACTTTGGCTGGGAGCCCAGCTGGGGTGTGTCAAGTGGGCACCTGCGGGGGGCATCTCCAACATGAAGGAATTGGGGAGTCAGGCTCTTTACAGGGATGCTGGCATCCCACAGGGCATGTATCCAGGAACGCTGGCAGAAGCCCCGGGACCTTCTCTGATCCTGCCTTGGAGGTCACAGGGTCACTTCTGCAGTATTCATTTGAAGCCTCTACAAATTCACCTAGAGTGGTGGTTCACAACCCTTTTAGAAGCTTCCCTGGTGTAATCTGAAACTGTCCCTGTACTCAAAGGGCAGGGAGAGGCCGAGAAAGAAGCAGGTCCCTCCAGGTTAATAGATGGCAGTTTTAATAGGCAAAGAGAACTCACCTATGAGGCTTCTCTTAGGTGGCACCAAGATGAATGGACTCCACACCCACCTGGCAAATCTTAAAAGTTTATAAAAGAGGCCCTAACTAGTGTCAGTCACATATACCATCCAGATGGCCTCAGCACCACATCACCATCTCCAGGCAATGTCCTTAGAGCAGTGTCTGGGAGCAGAAAAGTCCAGCGGAACCCACATTCCAAGGACAGGGGAGGGGTTGAGGAGCCTCCAAGGGTCCAGGTCCAGCTCACAGGTTAATCCTCAGTCACATCTTTTCAGTGATGTTCCCCAAGTAATGATGCAGCTCACAGACCTTATCTCTGAATACAAGGAGTGTCAGAGATTATGGATGCCATGTTTTAAACCACAATATGTAATTAGATCAATGAAAAAAGATAAAAAACCTATTGAGTGTTTGCTTAGAGCCAAGCACTATGCTAAAGCTATTTATGTAAGTAATTTTACATAAATTATACTTACAGTTATATTTAAAGTAAATAAATATAAAAAATCATGCAGATTAAAGTTGCAGGGGCTGTACTTCCACCCCTGGACATATGGGTCTACGTGATGTCAGGTCATAGGGCCTTCTTGATCACACCACTTCACCCAAAGCCTCAGGGCTGTGGCATCCATGGGCCTGCCCATCCCCTTGGGGCACCTAGGGTGCCACCAACCTGAACTCATGTGGTGTGGGCTGTGGAACACAAGGCCTGGATAGTGGGAGAATGAGTGGGGAATTTGAGATGAGCCAAACTGTGTGTACAGCTCTCCATCCCCTACCCCCAACTTCTACAAGAGAATAGTAGTGTGCCCACAAAGGGATCGCTTTATAGGAAATCAGCATTTCATCATGGTGCTAGCATGTAACCTAAGATTCTTCACCAACTTAGGGAAGACCCTGCATGGAGGCCACGGCCTCTTCTGTGGGCACCACTTCTGTGTACAGTTTGCTCTGCCAGGACCCCTCCTTCTCAACATATCCCCAAGTCCGTGCAGCCCTGCAGGGACCATGCCCAGGCTCACACTCCACCTCTCGAGACCTGTGCACAGTGCTTTGCTCTCTGATCCCAGCCCCTTTCTTTAAGTGTGGCGTCCATTGAGAAGAGACTGTAAAACAACCAAAACATTTATTTGGGGTCTTAAAGATTGTAATCAAGGAGACACAGAGGCCACTGAAATCCAAAGTGTGTTCCAAACTTGGAACTTAAAGTGCAGGATTATGGAAGCAAAAACCCATGGTTTCATAACTTGTTTTGAAAGAATTATGACTGGTGCTGGCAGAGTTCACACTTACTGTCTCACACATGATTGGCCATTTGGCAAACAGGTGTCACAGTATCTTTATTTCAGTCCAAAGTAGAAGGATGTGTTCCAGGTGGTCTAGCTGCAATTGACAAGTGTTGAGAAAATTTACATAGAAGACAGTCGTGCACGGGCAATGTGCACTGTGAACTGTATTTCAAATGATTCTCTTAGCAATTGTGCATCTTCTTCCATAATGGTGAACAGGAGACAAGGCACACAATCTTGTTGGGGCCCATCTAATCACCTGGAGGAGGCACACAGGATGGGGACAATCCCCACTCCTTCCCAGCACTGTGCTGAGTTCTGCCTTTGCTGGGTACAGCAGCCGCCCCTGGGGTGCTGGCACTCAGGACCATCTGGGTGGGTCCCCTTTGTCATTTCACCCTCTGTGTTCATGGCAATGAGCCAACCAGATCATCATTCATGCTGCGGTGTGTGTGGAAGATTTGGGGAACATGGCCCCAACATTACTAGCCCCTTGAGAGGGCTTCACCCCTTTGCAGGAAACGGTCAATATAAGGACAGTGCAGGGAGTGGGGTATGCTTTTGGTTCTCTTTTGTTTAGGACTAGATCATTTCTATTTTGGGGTCCTAAGGTATCCATTAATGGTCTACAGAATCATGGTGGACTAAGGGTAACATTCCCTATTAATTACATTGTCCTCAGACTAAGAAGCAAGCCCATTCTATGTCAATCCAGTTTATGGTTTCAATTCTACAACCCTTATACGAAACTCTACTACACAAGGACTTACTTTAAATGGGACCCCAGAAAACGGGCAGGGTGTAAAACCATTTACAAACTACTTCCCACAATATATCTGAAGAAGGTGTTGCTTTCAGTCTCATCTCACTCTGGATTCTGACCTTGAGTCTGACTGGTATTTCCCCAATAGTTACATACACACATAATACTTTGTCTTTGTCTACTGGAGGTGCCTTGTAGTCTTTTGTGGAAAGAAGTAGACATAAATCATTTATCTAGTCTGTAGAGAACTTGACTAGTGAAAATCAGCCCAGGAGTGTGTTGAACTCAGCACATGTGGTTGAAATCTATTACCTGGCAGATCCCTACTCAGGTTGGCCCTGGGCTATGGGATCCATCTGACCCCTCCCTCCTGCCCATTCCTGCTCACCATCTGAATTCTTTTCAAACACAGCAGCCAAGTTTTCAGGATCAGCAGCCTAGTTTCCCTCCTCTCCTCTGTGATTACCAGGAGTCACTACAGCTAAGGGCTGGGTTCCCAGGCTGCTCCTGGTTCAATCATCCCTCAAAGTGGCAGCATGCCTAGATCCTTGCCTATCCTCTAAAATCAGTTGGGACTAGGAACTCTTCATAAAGACACTACCCAAATCCTTTTTATATGTATATTCCCGAGGCAGGAAATAACTCAAGAGATAGCTGATGTTACTTTTTATTGATGAAGATAGAGCAGAACAAGTGCACTACATACTGGTACATTTGGAAAACAATTAAAAGAAAGGAGTTACAGTCACTTAGCTGTTCAGAAAATGCCCCAGAACCCTTTTCTATTTGTCTCCTGGGACCAGCACACTGAGGGGACATCACCTGGACAGGGCCACCCTTCCAAGGATTAGGAGTTCTACAAGGGGGGAGCAGGGTGGGAGAAGGGGGTCAGAGCAACCCAGCCTGTCACAGGGTCCTCTATGCATCCTGGCAGCTGGACTTCACCAGGGATGTCTTGCCCATCCAGGGTACAGTGTATATCTGGAAAGAGCAGAGCGTTTTCTGTGAAAGGGAAAAGAGAGGGATAGTTAGGGTTACAGTGCAAAAGGAACAAGTCCAGCCTCGAGATGTCAGAAGAGCAGGTAAAGAACAGTGGCAAGAGTCTCAACCCCCACCTTGCAGAGCCCCAGCACACTAAGCAGGGCTCTGCAGTGACTTCTCAGGCACCATGCCCATCCCTGAAGTCCAAGAGATGGGATCCTGTCCCTTACCTCCAACCAGCAGGATTCCACTAACTCGTTCCTCCTGCACATTCCTTTAAGGAGCAGCCTGTGGAAGGCTCCAGAGCCCCAAAGAGACAGGGAACTGCCCCCAAGTTCCCTGACCTCCAATGGGCCAGCACTAGGACAGGTGCAGAGGGAAGAACCCAGGGGCTGGGATCAGAGTTCAGGAAACACAGGAAAGCTGCAGGGAATGGGGAAGGTATGGGGGCAGTACACAGCCTTCCCCAGAGGCCAAGACCCAGGAGGGAGACTAGTATTTGGTGGGCAGGGCAGTACCAGAGGGTTTTGGCTGCTTATAGGCCTCTGATTCCCTCTAATCCGTTCAGGTGGCTGGTGCTGAGATTAAGGGGTTACCTCTCTTCCTCTCTCTCTCTCTCTCTCCGGCAAACACCCCACAGCTGCTCCTTATCCCACAGGCACATACATGGTGCCCCCTATTCACCAGCTAAAACCCACTTAGAAAGTCAAATTAGTCATGTGCACACATATGTATTCCATGCACCCAACATTGGCACACCCCCACCCCCAGCAATCACACATGATGTATCCCACAGGCATAGGCTCACCCCCACCCCTCTGCCGTGCTTGGCTGCCTCCTCCAGGCACATACCCTCATCAGGTGTGGCTGGTCATGAAAGGGACAGGTGTCCAAGTTGGGCTGGGACTTGGTACATCTGGTTCGCCCAATCTCCACGTCCAAGAAGTAGTTCATCCCAGCCACGACCTGCATACCGGGAGAGCAGGATTTGTTTACAATACCCCCCAATTTCACACAAGTTACCTTCCTGCTATTGGGCCCTTACACCAGCATTCACTGCTGCCAAAGCAGGTATCCCAGAAACCACAGCCACCTCCTGAGGGCTGGCCCAGCTGCTGTGCCCAGACTCTCATTGTAACTTGTTCATAGAGGGGCTCCAGAAGGTCTCAGGCAGCCTGGCAGGAGGAGAAGCAGGAAGATGGAAGGTGGAAGCCAGGGTCCAAAATTCTGTTAACCGAGTTCAGGAGAGAAGGCACACTCTGGGGAGCCAGCACAGAGTCAGCTAATAAACTCCAGCGCCAGGAGCCAGGGCAGGAACTAAGCCCACAGTGAGGGCTCTGAGCTGGAGCAAACAGAGTAGATTCGGTTCTGAAAGACAGTCATGTGATGGGTGCAATTAAGCTAAATTCCAATTAATAGGATCAACCTCATAGATATTCACATTACCTCAGTGTAACAAAGGTTTATTTACTCCTTTATTTCACAGTAAGAAATGACATGCCTCCCTCTCTCTCTCAATCATACACACACAGACACACACACACACAGTTTAGGCCAATCAATAAAACACTGATCCTGGAATGTCTACATTTTAAGTGTGATTTTTGACGGAAATAATTCTGAAGTGTGTCATACACCTGCCTGTCTTTTACACTGGAGATTGCAGGATAGAGGCAAACCTTGTCCTCACACATGGCATCCCACAGACAGGCCTCCTTAGAACTTGGAGAAACATGGCAGCCTGAGACCAGGATCTACATCCTACCTGGTAGAACCATAAGCAGGTCCCATGATCTCTCTGCTGTCACTTACCCCAGCGAGCTGTGGCGCCAAGCTAGTGTCACACTGGAGAGGGGCAGGCTGGGGGCAAACTAGTGAACAGGGAGCACATGTCCCATCTAAAGGACACAGTGCCAGCCAAATGCTACAGGAGGAGAAATGGTCTGTTCTGGGCCCACCTTCTGAAGTTTTAAGAGAAGGTGCGTGGGTCCTAAATGCTGGCATGCACTACCAGGCTTTCATTGCTGTGAGGCTCTATTCTGCTCTCAAATGGACCCCAAGCCAGCTGGCCCAAATCCTTACCCTCCTTAGAGGATGAACACAGAGCCGCAGAGCCACAGTGCCCCTTCCTCACACTCCCTCCCACCCCTCTCTGGATTCCCATGGCTATGTTCTTTATCTGACCAGAACTCCAGGACAGGCTAGCAGAGGCAGGGGTCAGGAGCAATCCACTCAACTGGCTCTGGATGTTAGCGATGATGGGGCAGTATCAGGTTAGGGAATGTGATGGCACACACGAGAGGCTGCTCCTCATGGACGTGACCTGTGGAGGGAAGCAACCCTCCAGGAGCCTTTCCTCCAGGATCTCAGGACAGATTTGAATTCATATGCCAGACCCTTTGCTCTGGGATGCACTGGGTACCACAGGCCAGCTCACTGACCCATCTGCGTTTGCTGACCACCTCTGGGTGCTGAGGGAGGATGTTTGGCGTGGGCCCCAAACTCCATTGCAGGATGAGGACATGGAGGCCAGGTTAGTTTAGTGGCATCTATCGAGAGGAGACTCAGAGGAGAACAGGTCACTTCTGCATGGCCCCAATCATCTCAAGAAAATATGTGGCCAACCCAAACTGAGCCCCAGTGTGTACCACAACTGGTTGGACCCTTCAAAAATGCCAAGGTCATAGATGGAGAGAATGCTCCAGAATAAAGGAGGCTGCAAGACAGTGCCTGCACCACATGATCTGGCAGTCCTGGGCCATAAAGGACATCAGTGGGACAACCAGTAACATTTGTATAAGGTCTGAGTTTTAGATAATTGTCAGTGTTGATTCTGATTTCCAAAGTGTTATTGTGCACTCCTCAGAAAATGCCCTTCTTTCTAGGAGATACACAGAGAAGTGTTAACTCTCAAAAGGTTCAAAAACACAGATGCATGTATCCCCATACACACATGTATGTGCCTACTGGAAAGCAAAATGGCATAATTTTAACATACAAGGAATCTAGCTGTAGAATCTACAAGGATTTTATGCACTATTTTTGCTACTGCTCTGTAAGTCTGAAAAGTTAAACTTAAAAAGAAAAAGTGCTTTAAAAAAATCCTTTAGTGGCAAAGCCAGGAGGGCAGCTGGGCATGGGGTCTGATTTTCCTTTGCTCGTGGTCATTTAGTGACAGCTCACACTGGGCCCCCGTGTCCCGTGAGGCTGGGGCATGGACACAGTGGGACTGGACAGGGGCCTTGACCCCCGCACCACAGCCTTCTGGCCAGACTTGGAGCTTGAAACCTGAAATGGAGACCATGGGGGTGACCCAGTGTGCCACCGGGGTCCCTGGCACTCCCGGAGACATGCATGCGAAGGGCTGGCTGTGAGGGACCAGAGAGACAAGGGACACCGCCCTCTGAGATGCAAGGGAACGTCTGTAGTCCCCGCCCAACCCCTAGGGGCTCGGAGACTGACCCAAGACGCTGGGCCGGCAGATAGGGTCCTTGCTGGTGACGTCAGGCAGCCGCGCCCTCTACTCAGGGCCGCGCAGCCCCCACAGCCCGGCTCGTACGCACCTGCTTTCGGGCACGCACCACCCGCATCGCACGGCTGTGGTACGCGTCGTTGCTCGCCTTGTTGTACTCGCTGAGGGCGAAGTTCAGCGCCTGCTGCACGCCCTCCTCGTTGACGTCGGCGTCCAACGGGGCGCCCACCAGTGCAGACTTGTTGTTTCTCCTGCCGGTCCCGGGACTCACAGCCAGAGCCAGAGTCAGGGCCACAGCGGCTAGCAGGAGCAGCGGGGTGCGCAAGGACCCGGCCATGGTGTGTTCGCGATCAACAGCGCACAGGTTACCGTAGGAAGTGATCCAACGTAGATAAGCAGCACCCAGGAGGCCGCCGTGCTTTTATTCCCTCAGCCCCACCCTTGGGCCTCCCCGCCCTCCCCGGCTCCGCCTTTTCCGCCCCCACCTACCCCCCCCCCCCCCCCCCCTCTCCGCGGAAGTCCTGACCCTGCTCCCGGGTCCGGCCTCTACTTCCTGTACTTCCCTAACCCAGCGCCTCCTTGGCAGTCCCAGCCCTCTAGCCTTAGTTCGGGCCCCTTTGACCGCACTTCTGGCCTTATTCTCCGGGTTAGGTTCGTTTTCTCTCCCCCAAGCCCCGCCCTTCCTCTCAGCGTCTCTCCTCCATCTAAATCCCGCCCCTCTACAGTGTGCTAGCCTTGGCCCTCCCAGCCCCGCCCCTCAGCTTCTCTCCCTCCACCTAAGTCCTCCTCCCATCGCGCCTGCCCTGTCCCTGAGTCCAGCTCCACCCAGCCAGCCCTAACTCCTGCTCTGGACGGAGGGCTCCCAAGCCTAGCTCACTGCGGTCTTGCAGAAGGTGTCACTCCTCCCAGAGCCTGCAGTGCTTGTAACCCCCAGCCCTGTCTCCTGTGAAGGGGGAAATAGCGCTCTGGCTTCCTGGGGGTTGAGCATTGCATCTCAGTCTAGGAATCCCCAGAGTAGGGGGGAGGTTTAGGACGGAGACAAAGGAAGAGCCTGTCTCCCTTCTGTTCTGGGGAACTCTTTTGCAAAACATAAATGAATTAACCTTTATTTGGAAAAAGGTCATTGGGTTATCTTTTTCACAATTCATTTATTTATTCAACTGACAAATCTTTGGGATTTTTCTCTGGCCACGAGGTCTCGGGTTTGTACGTTGAGGATGGGCTAGTGAGCCTTGGACTTGTCGGAAGGCAACTGCCCAATAGAGATGCAATGTGAACCGTGTGTGACTTTGCATTTTCTAATACATTAAAAGTAAAAAGACAGGTGAGTTTAAGCTTACTATTTTTTATTTCACCCAATATATCCAAAATATTATTTCAACATACACTGGCAATTGTTTAATTAGATATTTTATGTGTGTGTATCTTTGTGTGTATGTTAAGTATATGGAATCCTGTATGTATCTTTACACTCAGAGCAGGTGTCAATTTAGACTGGTCCCATTTCAAGCATCCCATGGTCAAATGAATGTATGTGGCTGTGATGTTGCACAGTCCAGGTTTAGGGTGTGTGGGGGTGGGGTGGGGAGACAATGATCAGTAATTAGGATCAGGGCATGATACGTGCTCTTTTGAAAGTGAAATAGAAGGGTTTGATAGAGAAAGGTGCTACTAAGTATGGCCAAGGAAACCTCTTGGAGAAGAGAGGCATTTCAGCTGAAACCTAAAGGAAAAGAAGTCTGGCCAAGATCAGGGAGAGATACTGAGAGGACATCATCTGCTGGGCACCGTATGGATTAACAGAGCCCCCAGTTCAGGACTGTATAGGTCTGGGCTCCAGTATATCTTCTGCAGAAAGTGGTCAAAGGCTTTTTTAGTTACATAGAAAGGAGGAGATACACAGAGCAGGGAAAGAGAGGGCTGTCCTGGTCAGATACTTCTGAGCAGGAGTGGCTATCTTCTGAGGGTGGGGAAAGCCTGCTGGCAGCCCCTGTAGAAAGAGGCAAGAGACAGTGCAATGGCGAATATCTGTTTTGCATTTAATAAGGAGACAGAGAATCTTTTGGAAGCTTTTGCCCAGGGTCCATCAGGTAAACAGTCCCCATTGCTTTACATTACAAGTTACCATTTAATTTCACAAGGAGCACACTTACCAGAGAAGCTCTGCTGTCTGCAGCACCAGCCAAGAGGAAGGAGGCAGGGACAGGGAGTCGAGGGACACAGGGGAGTGGCTTGTACCTTTGGGTGCTCTGGAGTCTCTCTGGGCCTCAGCCCTGGCCACAAGGAAAACAGGATGGATCTGAGTGGGGTTGAGCAATTCCCTTGGCAGATCTGGGTGGTCAGTTTCCTTTCCAATTCCGTGGTGTGGTTACTGCTCTGACATTGCTCTCAGTGTTTGTGCAAACTTGAATTCCAGTTCCTTTAGCAATCCGCACAGGGCAGCGGAGGGATTCTTGATCCTGCCTGGGATAGCATTGAAACTGGTGCACTGGGCGTTGGATCTTGACCATGAAGCCACTGAGGGCAGCCCTGCCCTCTCCACAGTGCTCCCTGGCTCCCCTTTCTGCCAGTAACAGAGTAGCTGGACCTAGTGACAAGAACAGACCCAGCTTTAGTGAAGCTCCTCTGAGCTGCCTCTCCACTAAGCCTGGGTCTTGCCCAGCTGGCCTGCTAACCCTGTTCTAGTGAGAATCCTCCTACCTTGACATGTGTTCAAGTTTATCACCCCCACCTTTGATGTCTAAGTCATTTGCAAGAGTCCAGTTAGGTCAATGTAGCAAAAATCCTCCTCTTGCCCCCAAACCTTGGCTGTAAATACCCATTTGTTCTTGCTGTCTTCAGAGTTGAGCTCAATCTTTCTCTCTTATTTGGATAATCTTGACCCCTATTGTAATGTCTTCTATAACATTTTAACAAGTGTCAGAATAATATTTCTTTAACACTGGGAGCCATCCAGGCCAGTGCTCTGTACTATGCCTGGTTTGCCTGGAAGATAGTGAAAATATTGTTGCCAAGTAGGAGCCAAGAAGCCTGTGATACTGGAGGGGAGTAAGAAGGGGAAGGGGATATGGGGGGGAGCAGATGGGGAGGGAGGGGGCCTGAGGTGAAGTGGGGAGTTCAGGAGGGGGATGCATTTTCCCTGATACTGTATTATGAATATGTTCAAACATGCAACAAAAAAGAACATTATAGCAAACATCTATATGCCCACCACCTGGATTCTAGCAGTAATATAGTACTTGTTTATCACATGCCTATCCACCTGTCCATCTCTCTATTCATCTGTCAAACCATCTTGTTTCCAAGCATTTCAAAGTAAGTTAGGGGCCCCTGGGTGGCTGAATCAATTAAGTGTTTGACTCTCTATTTAAGCTCATGTCATGATCTCTCTGATTGTGAGGTCAAGCCCTATGTCAAGCTCTGCGCTGACAGCTTGGAGCCTGCTTGGGAACCTCTCTCCCTCTCTCTTTCTGCGCATCCCCTGCTCACGCATACACATGACCTCTCTTTCTCTCTTTCTCAAATATATGAACATTCAAAGTAAGTTAAAGTCATCAGTATATCTCACCTCTAAACACTTATGCATGCATAACACGAACTGGAGGTCAATATTTATTTACAGCTTTTTCATTTGTTGGAAAAATTTTCTATCCTTAAGTGTACAAATCCAAAGTGTACATTTACTGCATTTTGACAAGTGCATAGCCCTGTGTATCCCATCTCCTATCAGATACAGAATATAACCATTACTCAGAAAGTTCCCTTATTCCCCTTCCTAGTTGTTTTGTGTCCTCACCCCCCAGAGACAATGGCTGCACAGATTTTATTTTACTTTTTCACTATAGATTAGTTTTGTCTATTTTAGAAGTTCATATAAATGGAATTGTATGGTATGTAGACTTCTCTGGCTTTTTTTTTTCTTCACTCATCTTGATGTTTTTGAGATTCTTCTCTGTTGTTTAACTTGGACACAGGCATACCTCGGAGATACTGCAGATACACTTCCAGGCCACCACAATAAAGCAAATATCACAATAAAGTGAGTCAAATGATTTTGTTTGGTTTCCCAGTGCATATAAAAGTTATGTTTACATGATACTGTAGTCTATTAAGTATACAACAGCATTATGCCTAAAAAATAATTTATGTATCTTAATAAAAAAATGTTTTGTTGTTAAAATCGTTAATTGTCATCTGGACTTTCCATAAGTCATTATCTTTTTGCTAGTCTCATCTCCACATTGGTAGCTGCTGACTGATGAGGGTAATGGTTGCCCAAGGCTGGGGTGACTATGGCGATTTGGTAAAATAAGACAACAATGTAGTTTGCCATATCCATGCCAATCCTACTTTCACAAATAATTTCTCTGTAGCAGACGATGCTGTTTGATAACATTCTACCCACAGTAGAACTTTCGTAAGTGGCCAATCCTCTCAAGCCTTACAGCTGCTTTATCAACTAAGTTCATGTAATATTCCAAGTCCTTTGTTTTCATTTCAACAATCTTCACAGCATCTTTGCCAGGAGTAGATTCTATCTCAAGAAACCACTCTTTACTCATCCTAAGAAGCACTTCTCCTCTGTTTTATCTTCACCTCCTCAAGTTTTATCATGAGATTGCAGCAATTCAGTCACAGGCTCCAACAGTAACATCAAAGGTCACTGATCGTAGGCCACCATAAAGAATGAAGTAATAACGTAAAAGAACCATTTTGAGAATCACCAAAATGTGACATGAAGACATGAAGGGAGCAAATGCTTTGGAAAATGGAACCAATGGACTTGCTAGAGGCAGGGTTCCTGCAGACCTTCAATGTGAAAAATGCAGTGTTTGGGAAACACAATAAAGCGAAGCACAGTAAAATGAGGTGTGCCTGGTTGTGAGGTCAGCCTTTGATCATCACAGGGACTCTCCTCCAGAAGAATTTTAGGAGGGTCTCAGGCCTGGGATTGCAGCCACCTCTTCTACATTGACGAGGGAAACCCTTGATTACTTGGAATTGTTGCCTCTGTTTCTCTTCCGTTTTCCTTTTTAATCTGAACAGCTTCCTCCCCTCCCCTCCCCTCCACAGCCTTTCTCCTTTCCTCCCTTCTTCCTTCTCCTTCCTCTCCCCAGCCCTCTGGGGAGCCCAACCTACTCTTATTTATTTATTTTTTTTAAAGTACCATCAGTAGAGGAAAAACCTGATTTAAAAAATAATTTTTTTTATGTTTATTTTTGAGAGAGAGAAAAAGACAGAGTGTGAGCAGGGGAGGGGCAGTGAGGGAGGGAGACATAGAATCTGAAGCAGGCTCCAGGCTCTGAGCTGTCAGCATAGAGCCCAACACAGGCTGGAACTCACAAACCAGGAGATCATGACCTGAGCCAAATTCGGAGGCTTAACTGACAGCCACTCAGGCACCCCAGAAAAATCTGATTTTAAAGGGCAAAGCACAGATTTCTCCAACTCTTCTCCATATTTGAAAATAAAAGTTATTTAATTTTTAATCCAATCAGTACAACATATTTAGTATAAAAACAAATGAGAAAATGAAGAAAACTCTAAAGAAGATAAATTATGTGTGTGCATTTCACTGTAACTGTGTTCATGTGAATGCACTTGTGTACTGTTTACCACACTGATATCACATGGTGATGGTAATTCAGTGCTGCTTTTCTGCATTGCCATTATGTCATGAACATTTTCATGTATTAAATTGTCTTTGAAAACTCTGCTCTATCAACTAAGTGTCTAAATTGCTGAAATTAACTACTAATAAATAACTTGGGGTGCCTGGGTGGTTCAGTCGGTTGGGCGTCTGACTCTTAATTTTGGCTCAGGTCATGATCCCAGGGTCTTGGGATCAAGCCCCTTGTCAGACTCCCCACTGAGTCTGGAGCCTGCTTGGAAGTCTCTCTCTCCCTCTCTCTTTCTGCCCCTCTCCCACTCATGCTCTTCTCTCTCTCTCTCTTCTCAAATAAAAAAACAACAACAACAAAAAACTTAAGTTATAAATAAATCTTATTTATTAGTACCTACTCAACTAGTTATTCCATAGCTTAATTTTTTTTTTAATGCTAGACTTTTAGGCTATTCACAGGCTTCCCCCCCCCCCCCATAATGAGTAATAATGTGATATACACTATTATATATATATAAAAAAAGAGTCTTCGTGGATATATTGGATTATTTTCTTCCTAGAATTGTAATTACCAGGTCAGTAAAGGAACAAGAATTTCCTATCCTCTTCTTGATCCTTCTAGCTGAACTAAGAATCTAATTGCTGAGACAGATTAACAGGAGAAAATAAAATTTAATTTCCTATGTATGAGGAATCCAACACAGACATGGAAATTCCAAAGATAGGCAAACTGAGGTTATATATGTCATCTTGAACTAGGAGAAGGGTTAGGGTTTGGAACTTCAAAGGGAAGGAATGTAATCCTCATGAAGAATGAAAAAGAATAAATGTTTGACAACAAATGTTAGTTGGGCCCACAGAAACAGCTAATCAAAGCACATTAATCAAACAGGCCTTGCTAGGTTCCTCCCTGTCTATCATACTTAGTTTATATCATAATGTAGTTGTCTCTGGTGATAGCTCTCTTCCTGGAGTAGGCCCTCTATCTGAATTCTTTTTAGGCAGTTGTAAGGGAGGTAAAGAGCTTTCCTTAATATGCTGGGCTTTGATTGCTTTTGAACTCAAAATAATCTTAATTGAGATTAAATGATCCATCTTGGAGTGGCCTGTCCTTGCCCCCTACAAAGTGTACAAAGACTTTTTGCTTACAAATTGTCAAAGTTTTTCAGAAATATATGCCTGACTCAATTATAACCAAGCAGTGAAGAGAATGTTCTTGGTTCACAGCAGAATTTTGTGCTTCATTTTGTTTGCAAATATCTATAAGTGCAGGTGTCCTCAGTGGTGTGATGCTGGGCCTGAGACCCTGGGTGGTGTCCCCTGATGGTCACTTCTTCTTATATATACCACAGTCTTGTACCTGAGTCACACCATGGCAGATCCACTTTGCACTTAGTTATCCTCCATGAAAAATGGTATCAGTTCCTGAGCTGTGCTATTCATCATTCACTGATTTAGTAGGTACTCACAGAACACTTGATGTCAGATACTGACTTTAGGAAGAAGGTAAAAGCTCAGTTCCTGCCCTCCAGAAGTCCTGAGTGTGATGAGGAGAAAGACATAAACAGGTTCTTCAACACGACAAACTGACCCAGATTGCAGGAAGATAAGAGTCCAGGGCTCCAGATTCTGCCTGGCCTGTCTCTCCAGGGTTCTCTTCAGGTGGATTTAAAAGGGCAGTATGATCTTGATTCTTTCCTTAATTCCAAGACACGGGGAGAATTGTTTATCTCTCCTGATCTAGATATGAAGAAATTCCAGTCTGGCCTCATCCCCAAGAACCTCATCCAAGCCTGTCCTAAGGGGTTCATCAGGCTCAGGCCTTGTACCTCTTTTCTAGGTGTGCTCCTTACCTTGGAGTCTCATCCAGTCTGGTGACTTTAATACCAGCTCTGCACCCACAGTGCCACCAGATAGCTCCAGCTCAAAACTGCCACCTTAAGTCCTGTGATGTTCTGATTTATAACATGATGTGTATTTGGTTTTAGTCCTTGACTCTGGCACAGAGCTCCTAAAACCCTGGAGATTTCCTAAGCAATGAGAGCACAAAGGTGTCTCCTGTCATGTTAATGAGGTGGCTCTTAGACCCCCAGCAAGAGAGGTCAGGGGACCCAACCATGTGATTAGAGGGTTTGAAATTTCAGTCCCAACCTGCCGCCCGCCCCCCCCCTTGCCTGACCTCTAGGGAGGGAAGGCTTTGGGAGCTGAATGAATTGCCACTGGCCAATGATTCAATCATTGATGACTATGTAATGAAGCCTCCATAAAACCCCAAAAGCTTCCAGAGCTTCCAGATTGGTGAACACTTGAAGATTCAGGGAAAGTGGCATACCTGGAGAGGGCATGGGAGCTCCATACCTTTTCTGCACACCCTGCCCTGGGCATCTCTGCCATCTGGTTGTTCCTGAGTTATGGCTTTTTTAAAAAAAAATTATTTATTTTGAGAGAGAGAGAGAGAGAGAGAGAGAGAGAGAGAGAGAGAACACAAGTGCGGGAGGGGCAGAGAGAGAGGGAGAGACTGAGTTATGTCTTTTTATAATAAACCATTGAATGATAGTGTTTCTCTGAGTTCTGTGAGCCATGTTAGCAAGTTAATAGAATCCAAGAAGGGGGTTGTTGGAACCTCTAATTTCTAGCAGGTTGGTCAGAAGCACAGGTGATAACCTGGACATGTGACTGGCATGTGAAGTATGTGTGTGGGGGGGAGTCTTGTAGGACTGAACCCTTAACAATCACCAGGTAGTGTCAGGATTGAATGAATTTATAGGACACCCCACTGGTGTTGGAGAATGGCTTGGTGGTGTGGGGGAAAAAAACACACATCTGAATTGGTGACCAGAATTATTAATTTGTACCAGAATCCTACCTCCAAATCTATCTGATGGCCTTTCCACTTGGGTGGTCCAAGACATCCCAATCTACCCATGCCCCAAACCGCACTGTGGGTTGACCACCCCTCTTTATCACTCAGGTGTTCCCCACTTGACAAGTTTCAAGTTTCCCCACTTTAAAGCCCCACTTTAACAGGGCTGTTAAAGATCAGGCTCTCAGTGGAAACTTCCCTGACCTCACTTTTTAAAATTGTGCCCCCCATCCCCCCATTCTCCACCTTCCCATCCTCCTTACCTGGTTTATTTATTTTTTTCCCTTCAACTTTCTGATTGACTGGTTTATATTTTTCTTCTTTTCTGTCTCTATGACTAGAATGTAAGCTTGATATTTTGTCTGTTTTGTTCACTGTGATTTGTAGTACCTGGCATATAAGAGGGATCAGTAAGTGTTAGCTGAATCAATGAATGAACTGGAATAGTGGTCTTGTTACCAATTGATCTACCATAGCCACTAACTCAGGAAATAAACAGGTGAGCCCTGGTGCACTGCCATGGCTGTTGCTCCACCCAGGAGAATTCTGAGGGGGCTGAAGAAATTGAGAGCACAGCTCCTGGCTGGGTTTGCCAATACTGTTGTGGAACAAATTTGGATACACTCACTGTAAGAGAAGCCAATAGCTCAAGAGATGAGGGTTTGGATAAGAGACAGAGATTTATTTCAGGTTCTGGCACTGGGGGAGGTGGTAGACCTTAACATCTGACCTCTCCACCAGCAAGATGGACACCTAGAGTTTTATAGAGAGAAGTTCAGAGAGGTACTTGCAGGAGCGCAGGCAAAGAGCATGTGATCATGGATGGGGTCTTAAGTGTTCAGCCCCTGATGTTGGGCCAGAAAGGGACCCCTGGGGTCATTTCTTTGCTATCAGGGCTTTTCTGGTTTGGAGATTGGAATGTTCTGGTTATTGCAAAACCTCTTTGTCAATGCCTCAAGAGAGTGCGATAAGAAATAAGCACAATGGGTTTTAATTAGAGCAGGAGTTAAGCGGTCTTATCTATTTCTGATTTTAACTGTTGGGGCCTAGAGTTGAGCAAGAGGGCTTTCTGACACCCTTAAGGCTTGTTTTTGTTGTTTTTGAGAAAATGATGTCAACATTTCCTCCCATTATAGCTTTTGTTTTACAGAATTGGAGTTATTTCAGTAAGACAAGCAAGGGTGGATCCCCAGGGGACATGGGAAAAAGTAAAATTGAAACAGTACATTATTCCACTTGATTTTAATGTCTCAGAAATTGCAGGAAATGAAACCTACGCAAAGAGCTAAGTTTATATTAACAAGGTAAAAAGGGCTGACACAGCTGTCTTAAGAAAGCCAAGGTCTAAATGTATTTGTTTGAAAGTAGCTGGTTATTAAAGTACCATCAGTTAAGAGGTAATTCCACTTTCCTCTGGTTCTTACCCCTCCTCCACAGAAGCATGTTTTATGCACTTGAGGGATGTCACAAGAATAAAACTGCTTCATGTTGAGCTATTCTTTATATACTCCACCCAGTTGATGCTATGTCACCAGGTAGACCCCAAGACCTGACTTTTATAGCTACCTGCTTGTACTCACCAACTCTTGTCCCACATTTTTCCTTAAGCTCTCCTTTTCAGGGTATCTCTCTCTCTCTCTTTTTAAAATTGTTTCTTTATTTTTGAGAGAGAGAGAGAGAGAGAGAGACAGAGAGACAGAGAGACAGAGAGAAAGGGAGATACAGAATTTGAAGCAGGCTCCAGGCTCTGAGCTATAAGCACAGAGCTCGACATTGAACTGGAATGCATGAACCTTGAGATCATGACCTGAGCCAACCGACTGAGCCACCCAGGCAGTTTATCTCTTAACTCAGGCAAACTGAAACTATCCCTGAGTGCTAACAGCTACCCAGCCAGCCCAGACTACCGAGACCAGTTTGAACTCAGCCCCTGACTCACACCTGTGCAGATGGACCATAGACTGACTGACAGTTACCTTTACCTCACTATAATACTTGCTTATAAGTATAGCAATGGTGTTAATGTGCCTGTGCAGAAACTACTCATGTCAGTCTGCAAGATGGAGAAGAAAGAAGTGAAAAACAGCTATTTGGGAAAGTTGGGATATGGGCCCAAAACAAAAACAATGAAAAACAGTAAAAAATTAAAGTACAGAAAATTTTTATTTTGGGGAGAAGCCTATATTGTGCTAACATGTATGTTCAATACATTACTCTGGTTCAGGTTAGCTTGTGGGAACTGAGAGAAAAATAAAATAAGTAAGAAAAATAAAATAATTTATTTTGCTTTCAGTTATTCCTTCTCTCCTGCTCTTCCTTTTCTTATGCAGATGTGAGTTTCTTACCTATATTGTTTTCCTTCTTTGTGAGGAACAAGTGAGTCACAGCACATTAATTTGAGAAACATGGCCTCATGTGACTGAGACATAACACTTCATCACAGAGACTGCAAATTAATTTTTTCAGGGTGTTAATGAAACTTGGTCTCGTCCTTCAATCATTTCTGTACGCTAATCACAGGGTCAGAATTGAGGGTCAGAGAAGCAGGAGGGTTGGGAGGTCCTCAGACTCTATACTGCAGTGCCCTTCACAAACTACGGTTTGAGAAAGGAATTGGGTAGCACAGTGTTTCATGCTTTCTATCTAGAAAGATTTCAAAATCATAGACAAGTTGCAAAACTGGATGGTCACTTTTATCTTGGCTAGTCCTTTGTCCTCATTCAATTAGACGCTACTTTGGGTGTGGCTGTGAAGGCATTTTGTAGATGCGATCAGAGTTCCTAGTCAGTTTGCTTTCAGGAAGGGACATGAGCTTAGGTAAGAGGATGAGCTTGATCCAGCCTGTCCAGGGTCCTACAGAGCACAATTAAGTTTCCCTGAGGGAGAAGAAACTGCCTGCACCTGCGAGTTCCAGCCTGCCCTTCCCAAGCGCCTTGCCTTTTCTGCCTTTCCAGTCAGCAATCCTACAGGCCATTGCCTGGCTGTAAACCTCTGAACAAATTTATTTTTGGTTCTGTTTCTCTAGTTTAAACCTGACAGGTACACACTTGTTAGCCATATACCACTTGTTAGCCTTTGCTTTATTCCTCTCTCCTGCATGTATGCACACATATACACATATGACAAAAACATATAAAATTAAAAGTTCAAGTTTGCCCAAATTGACAAAGGCCCTTCGTTCAAAAATAGCCTTAAGGTGCCACATGATTTTCAGTGATCTTGTTTTCCCTTTCTTTTTTAATGCTTATTATTTTTTTTTTTATTTTTAGAGAGGTAAAGAGAGAAAGAGAGAGAGCATGAGCAGGGGAAGGGCAAAGAGAGAGAGGGTGACACAGAATTTGAAGCAGGCTCCAGGCTCTGAGCTGTCAGCACAGAGCCTGATGCGGGGCTCAAGCTGACCAACCGTGAGATCATTACCTGAGCTGAAGTTGTATGCTTAACTGACTGAGCCACTCCGATGCCCCTTGTTTTCCCTTTGACTGAGACTTTAGTTTCTTACTGTCTTACCAGATCTTTGATGCTTTTAAGAAGTAAAACCAAACAAAACAATAAAAACTCCCACAATTCTTGTAATAAACAGTTTTGGCTGTTACTAGTGGGAGGTTGGTCTGATCCCTATCCTGCCTTATTCCTGGAAATGGAAGTCCTTTCATGATCAACATCTTGGTTGATGTGTACACTTGGAAACTAAGAAACCAACATTACCTTATCTAAGCAAGTTAACTTGTGGAAGAACAAGCATATGGTATCTAATTCTTTAATACTTCAGAGAAAAATCATTGCAAGATCTCCTTAAATAGACTACAAACATTGTGTTGCATAGAACTTTTCAGGAACATATGTGAAATTTTCTAAGAAATTTTTTTTAAATACATTAATTTTCTAACCACTACTATTTTTTTTTAATTTTAGAGAGAGACAGAGCACACGCGCAAGTGCTTGAGCTGGGGGAAGAGCAGAGGGAGAAAGGAAAGAATCCCAGGTAGGCTCCATGCTCAGTGCAGAGCCTGACACCAGGGCTAGATCCTATGATCCTGGGATCATGACCTGAGCTGAAAATCAAGAGTCAGAGGCTCAACCAGCTGTGCCACCCAGGCACCACACCACTACTAAATTATTTTAAAATTGCTACACTTTATCTAGAAATTACTTTTCCAGCAAAATCAACCACCTAGAAATTCAAAAGCAAGTATAAAATGAGCCTACATAGACTGGGAAGATAGTAAAAGGTTCACCACTTTATTTAATGTACTTAATTCTCAGTAACCCAAGGCTTCACTCAGAGTTGGTTAACTCTTACTTTATACAGAATTCAAAAAAGTTTTATTCTATGGTTTTCTAGTCTATAAACCCTTAATGTTCTTAAAAGAAACAATAATTTGAAAGAAAACATGTTTTGAAAATCAGGCTCATTATAAGAGTCAGGAATGACATCTGAAATCTAATATTATATATTCAATGCACATATTTTAATTATAATTTCTTGCTAACCCTTTTGAGATTTGTGGATTTTATGGCCCTTTACACCTAAACATTTCTGCCTAAGAAAGGAGTATTCCTAAGAAAAGGATTTTCTTTCTGTTTTTTTAAATGTATATATAATCACAACATAATGATCAAATTCAGAAAATTTAACACTAATCACTGTTATTATCTGATAATCATTTTTTTTCTAAAAATTCCAATTGCCCCCAAAATGTCGATCACAGAATTTTTTTCCATCTGGTCCAGGATCTGCAGCAGGATTATACTTTGCATTTAGGTATCATGTTTCTTTAATTTCCTTTAGTCTGGAACAACTCTCTGCTTTTGTTTTCAATGCCACTTACATTTTTTTAAGAGTATAGAACACTTTATTGTTTATACTAATAGTTTATAGCGGTTCCTGTCTGGCTTAGTTGGTGGAGCATGCAACTCTTGATCTTAGGGTCGTGAGTTCAAACCCCATGCTGGGTGTAGAGATCCCTTAGAAAATAAATACATAAGTAAGTAAATAAATAAATAAATAAACAAATAAGTAAATAAATAGTTTATATATGCTACTGTATTTGGATTATTAATTTGGGTCTGCCCAGCGGTTTCTTGGCAATTAGATTTAGGGTAAACATTTTTGTCAGAAGCACCACATGGGCGGTGCTCTGTTCTACTCAAGGCATCATATCTACACACACACCATGTGGGTTTGTCCCATTCCTAGTGACACTGATTTTGATCATTTGTTTAAGGTACTGTCTGACATCTTTCTTCATGTAGATTGCTCCTTTTGTAATTAATAGGTCATCTGTAGGGAGATTTTTTGAAACTCTGTAAGTATCCTTGTTTTCCAATCATTTTCTCCAGTGGTTTTAGCATCTATTGGTGATTCTTACCTGAACCTATTAGTATTACTAGCAGGTGATTGCCTTTAGGCTCCTGGTTGCAGTAGGCTGTCTGGTGGGGCTCTCCTGTGGTGAGTGCAGAGCCCCAGAACACTGGCCTGCAAGGGAGGTGGTGGTGTGTCCATGTGAGTCACAATATCCCATGCACTTCCTTCTTTGTGTCAAATATGTGAGACTCTTAGGGTGAGCTTTGTTAGGAAGCCCCATTCTAAGACTTCAGGGTTCCCTGGTAAATGCCACTTATAAAGGCATGTTTTTGCTTTAATCATCAGAGTATATAGGTCTTAAATATGCCCACTGGTGGCTGGAAATGGATCAAGACAGTTTAAATTTAGAAGCCAGTGCTGTGCCTGAAATACACCAGAGTAATTAATTAGAAAAAAATGTATTTAAGAGGGACTGGTGCTTGCTTGTGTCTGGGCAGCCTGACCCTGAAAAAGAGTCAGGATGAATTTCAGAGAGTCCCCAAAGGAGAGGACCTAATGGCTGAGTCTCTGGGAGAGCCCAGGGCACCCACACACCACCCAGGCCCAGCCTGATCCCACTTGCTGCCTCCTGTTGCTGAGCCACACTGAGGGTTGCTGCTGTGGCAGTATCCGGTGAAGGAGGACCTGGTCTTAGGGACAGACCTTAGGCTGTTCCTCCTTTCTTTCCTCCCTTCTGATCCCCACCCTGTCCTCTGCCATCTATGATCTCCATATCCTGCATGAGTGGGCAGAACTACCCCCTGGCCTCCTTCTGTGGCACAGGGACTCTCTTCTTTGTCCCCTCTGGGATCAGGACAAGGGGAACAACACATAGCCCACCTGACGCTGACATCCACAAGAGCTGTGTCTCTGAGAGGCTGGCTCAAGATCCAGCCAGTGGTTATCTCCCTGGTCACAAAGCACAGTCCGCTGGCTGCCATTCAAGGCCGGGCACTGCCCCAGTGTTTCTAGTCACTACTCCATGGTGGGGGTCAGGCATCCATAGTGTTCACTGTTTATAGGTGATTCTCAAAGCAATGAGCAACAAGGGCCGTGGGCTAAAGGTCAAAGTGTTACAGGAGGGTGGGAGAGACGCTGGTCTTTGTGTCACAGAATGAATCTCATGGACAACAGACAGTGAGCAAAGTGATAAGAGTTTATTGAGGGGAAGTGCAAAGCTTTCAAGAGTGAGAGGAGTCTTGACTGGGTAGCCGCTGAAGATTTCTGTCCCTGACTTTTTATTGGGACCTTATCGGAAAGTTTGTGACTCCACGCATGGCACCTAACCCAGGTGGGTCTGGAATATGTTTATCCTTTTCCCACCCCCCCAAACCCCGCTGCTTCTTCAGCCTCCCTGGCAGGGAGTCTGCCTCCCTGAAGGTCCCTTATCTCTCTCTGCCTAACGTTAACCTTTTCCCTATTCAAAAGCACATGAGTCAGGGAGTTAATCCTACCTGGGTCTGAAAATCACACCATGGTGTCTGCAGTCAGAGACTTCTAGCTGCAAAGTTTCTTTTAAGTTTGTTCCAGGAGGACTCAGAGGTTTTGGTTGGGATGCCACCAGGCCCTTGGGTTGTGGTGCAAAGTGAGCAGCAGGATGAAGCTGTGGCTTCACGTCACTGCTTGGACCCAAATGCCACATAGAACTTGACTGAAGTTCTGCGGGAACTTGTTACAGACAAGACAATTCTCCCTGATGGAAGCGACAATGCATACCCACACGTTACCACATATTTTTATTTTTTTACAAATTTTTACAAAAAGTGCCATTCACTGAGTCTTGGCTTCAGGTCTTATGAAAATCACTCACATTCTGGCTCCAAGTGCAAGCTTCTCAGGGCATATGGTGGTGGTTAGGTGGGAGGAGGGGGATGTAGGGAGAAACCTCTGAAATTCTAGCCCTGAGACAAACATTGTCTTGGATTGCTGCTCCTCTCTGTTGACAAGCTGAACACTTAGCAAATATCTGAAATTCTAGCCCCGAGACAAACATTGTCTTGGATTGCTGCTCCTCTCTGTTGACAAGCTGAACACTTAGCAAATATCACTTATAATTTACATTATAAGAGATAATGTCCCTGTTCAGATGTCCCTGTTCTGGCCTCATGACTGTGCTGACCCAGATTCCCTTGGTGGGTGAGGGTCTAAGTAACATATGAAGAAGTAAGGCCAAGGGATCTGTGACAGGAAGGGTTATCCTATGAATATGTAGGTTTCTTAGAATGATCACCTTGGTACTTAGGTAATTCAATTCTCTCTGTTAAAAAAAAAAAAAAAAAAGGGCCTAAAATGGTGTGACTCAAGGCACCATGTCAGTAAACCATGACTTAATATCTAACCTAAACCAGTAGTATCAACTCCCCAGAAACCAGCCTTCAAGCAGTCCACAGGGGAGCTTCCTGGTCAGCACAAGGAAATGTACTGACAGCCCCCCTCCCTCCCCTTAAGAGGGTGATCTTGCCTAAAATAATGGATTCTTTGTTCATAAATTTATTTTTTCCTCTCCCTCTCTACTTTTCAAAACCTATTTTTATCTGTAACCCTTTGGAACTCCCTTCTACTTGCTGGATGGGATGCTGCCTGATTCATGGATTGATTAATAAATCTTCAAAATTTATTAGGTTGAATTTTTGTTATATAACAGATTTGACGGCCGTGCTGGGATGGAAGAGGACTTGTGGCAGCATTTGGGCACAATGAGAAACACAGGCCTGGTATCACAAAGCCTTTGAGTGGGTAAGTTTCTCTTGGTTCTGAGCTTTGCATTTCTTGCCTTAGAGCTCCTGATCAGATTGGCTTTCCTTTACAGGGTGTGTTAGCTTGCACTGGCCAATAGTTAGGACCCAGAGCCAATTGAGCTGGAGTGTTTGCCTGGAGCCCAGCTGGGCTGCTAGAAGGAGTGGTCTAGAGCCAAGCTCCTAGGTTTTCAGACCACAATTCCCTGGGTCAAAAATCTCAGCAAGTTTCCACAGCAATTGGTGGTGGTGCACACAGGGCTTTCTTGTGACCATAATACAGTAACATCTCTTGATTACCACGGATACCAGTAAGGTGTATGTGTTTGTTCTGTTTTGTGTAAATAAAGGCTATTGCTAATGGGGATTTCAGATGCCAAAAGCCATGAAATTGGTGGGCACAGGTGGAGCATTCAAAGGCTGCTAGAGCACTTACCACCTCAGGAAGACTCCTATGATGGCATAAGTTGGTTCTCAGAATGGGTTAGATTGACCCCAGGTCACCTGCCAACCTTAAGAAAACTTCTTTGCAATGAGGTAACTGCAAAATATGCATAATCCCAACCCTACAACACATTACTCTTACGTATTAGTTTGGCTCTGAGAGACCCAAAACCTTAGCTAATGATATGCTTAAATTCTAAAGTCAAATGCACCACCTTTCAGCACCCCTGCTTATTTTATACCTAAGAAGGAAGGTCCCAGAAGTTACAGGCATCTAGAAAGATGGCAACATCTTACTAAGCTTGTTTCATGTCTTGAGGAATTTGGCTTTGTAGGCATCAGGCTGGGGGCTCCAAAATAAAGCCAGGCAGAAATGTGAGTTATAACCCATTTGCAGTTAGGGTACTACCAAGCTGCTGCCAGCCCTCAGGAGAATTACAACCTAGAAATGCAATGGCCTTTATGAGGGACGTTCCAATTAGATAAGATCATCTAAGAAGTACATTTGAAGACAAGGTCCCCAAATTAAACTGCACAGGATACCTGTTTCAATTGGCAAGTAAGAACCTCAAAAGATTTCAAAATTCCAAAGTAGTTTCATTGAAAGATTCATTGCAAAAGGCTTATGAACTGAAAATGTAAGAGGTACCTGTGTAACTCCTACTGCTCCCCCTCTGTCCTCTTTTGAATGCTCATTCTACTGAACCTCTGCCTGCATGGTTTTTCACTTTAAAAAGACTCCACAACTGCAAACAAGAGTCCACCAAGTTAATGTCCTTACCTCCATATCTACCTTCAAAAGAGGGCCCCCAAATGGATCCTTCCCAGAGTTGACAAAACTGAGGGATTTTCTGGTAACCTGCTGCATTATTGCTTTAAACAGCCAAAGTATCTGGGAGATACCAAGCCTGCAGAGGGGATCCTGCAAAAACTGGCAGAAACCAGCAAAGGGTGAAAATTCTTACCATGGTCAGCTCTTCCAAATCTCTGCAAATAGTGCCCAGTTGAGAAAGGAAAAGAAAATTCACGTTGCCTTCTCCTTTCTAAATCCAGACCTATTGGCCCTTTCTTTCCCAGAGATACTGACTGCCTTCTTGTTTGTCCCTTTGTAACTGGGCTTGACTTTCTACCTGCCTGGGATATGCAGGCTGTTGGTTCTTTCTTTTGGCTCTCATTGAGAGTGACTCTGGATATTGAACAGGTAATATTCTTTGCCCCTTTTTGGGGCCTCCTCTTATACCAAAGAAGGGTTATTCAATACAATAAGGGATATTTAAAATTAGAACTATGTACCCACAGGGAAATAAAGCAAATTAAAGATAATATAATATAGTTAAGCAGGTAAATCAGCCTATGATGTGATTTAAGTTACAAGCCAATTCTTTGAGGAATTGAAAACAGCTATCCTTATCTCACAGATCTTTACAAAACTAGAAATGCAGTTCTAAAGGCAATTCAAAGGTCATCTATTCTTTACCAATCTCCAAACTGCCCCTGTTTATTTAAAAGGCTTATAAATTATTGGCTTTAGGAAAAATCAAAGTCCTTCCTGGAAGGGGTTGTTTTTTTTTTTTTTTTTTTTCCTCTGTCCGTTATATATCTAAGTTATCCATCTTATCATGTCTTTATATGTGAACGCAGTCCACAAACACCTGAGACTGAAGAAAAAGAAGAAAGAGAAGGAGAAGGAGAAGAAAAAAGAAATACACCTTTCAGACATAGAAACTTCTGAAAAGGCTCTTGTACCCAAACTCTAGCACTTCCGCCTTAAGATCAATTCTGGGGACAAATACAAATCTTAAAAATCTTCTCCACAATATTAGTAACTATAGCGTGTTTCCATCTGTTCCTGTGTGTGTCCACATATAAATGTTGTAAGTGTGAGATATTTTTCCAGCTCTGATAGCATTACTAAAATTAATTAGTCAAAGAGCCCTATTTAGTTAGTTTAAAAGCAAGCACTTGTAAGTATTGAGTGTTTTAAAATGCTCAAAAAAAAGTAACCCAAGTTATTTTTCCAAGTTCACATGATATAGAAAAATATTTAACTGTTGATTTAATTAAAATAGACATGTCTTTAGAGTTATCAGCATTAAAACCTTTATTTTGCTTGGCTTTCCTGAAAGTCAAAGATGTTGATGTCATCTTTGTTACAAAATATTTTTAAAAAATCAGCTTGGGAGGATGACTGACTTTAATATCTCATGAAGTTTTTTGAGTAATCTAAACATCATTCTTAAAAACAAGTACATTAAATGGGCACAATTAAAATGAAAAAAAATAGGTAAGCTTTTAAATAAGTCTCCCAAATATTTTTCCTACTCTAAACCTTAAAGTTTTGCTGAGTTAGGTTTATTTATATTTTATAATTTTTTTTTAAGGTAAACTCTATCCCCAGTAAGGGACTTGAACTCCTGGCCCAGAGATCAACAGTCACATGCGCGCCAGACCTAGTCTGCCAGGTGCTTCTGCTGAGTTAGGTTTCATGATAAATTAAGTTAAGCTCATTAAATATCTAGATCATTTCCAAATAAGATAGAATATTAAAACATTAATTACAGAACAGAGTTTATCTACTTTTGTCTTATTACAGAAAAAAATGAAGGATAAATTTGTGTCTGCTAGTAAACATTTTTTGTGCTTAATATATTAAAAGATTATATTATGAAAAAGTACATTTCTAAAAATTATGAGATTTATTCATCAGTTTGTCAATCTCAAGAATGCTGGTGCAACACAGTTCACCATTGCTTACCTCTTAGCTTTCACTAGAAATTAATGTTTCTAAAAGTTAAAAATATTAATAAGGAAAACAATTCCCAATGCAAGGAAAGTAAAATGTGTGTTTTGGGTAAAAAAAAAAAAAGCACATAAACATAGAAATACATTTTTGTTGAGGAAAAAAAAAAAAGTAATTTTGTCCTAAGGCGAGGCTGGTTATTTAAAGAGGGAAAACTCAGGACAAAAATATGAATGTTTTAAAAAAAAAGTTGTAGAAAGTTTCTAGAAAAAGAATCTTCTGGGAAAAAATCTATTTGTGGTCAGGACTGACTAAAGTTGAAAAAATGTTAATATCAAAAATAAGCTGGTGCAGAATTAGAATTTGTTTTTTTTTTTTTTTTCAGTTAAAAACACAAAGTTTTTGTTTTTGTTTTTAAACTTTTCGTCTGCTTTAAATCTTTTTGACCTGGGACATTCCAAAGCCTTTGCTAAACTAATTAGGCTTATTTGACATGCTCAATTGCATGGGAAGCATTGTCAAATGACAAGTGATATCAAGTTTTCTTTATGTTGTCTTTGTAAGATTGTGGCACATGTAGATAAAGTCAATTCTGCTTCTACAGAAAATGGTTTTTATTGCCAGACTTGTCATCCTGATGCCAAGGAATAAGGCAACAGTCTGCTCCTGGCTCTGCAAAAGCCCTGCAGTAAATTAAAAGTCAGGGCAATGAGAAAACCAAGATGGCTGCTTGTTTTTTCTCAGCTACATTCTTTCATCCACCATAGGGCATTTAATATGACTCAAATTACAAGTAGGTATTTATGCAGAGACTTCTATCCTATTGCAACAACAGTTCACCAGCAATGTCTGACTCATCAGGTCCATAATCCTAGGAAAACTGTTTTTGTCTCCAGAGGCCTGAGACATCCTTCCTTTGAACACTTGCAGCTGGACTTCATTCAGCTGCTTGCTAGTATAGTTATCAATGTGTTCTTGCCATTGCTTGCGTGTTTTTAGGTGGATTAAAGTCTTTCCCTGATGCCCCCACGGTGGAAAAAAATGTTAAAAAATGTTTCCCAGTGGGGAAGCTCTGGTGATTGGGGCACCCACTTCAGACCCTTAATGAAAATCTTGCAGACTTCTTGGAATTCTATCAATATACAATCTCTTGTCTCATGCTAGTATGGCCAGCTACTTTAAGTCTTTGAGGTTTATGCTCAAGCTTGTCATCAACAGGTTAGAGAAGCCTTCCTAGATCCCAATGCAAAGGATCCTGTTGGTGATAGTTCAGAGCCTGCTGATAAGGTATTCTGGAAACATTATCAAAGGAAGACAGCCCTCATGTCCCCATTGGAAAGTACCTTACCAAAGGCTCTTGATGACTAACACTGCTGCAAAACTAGAAAGCACTGAGCCTTGGGTACACATCGCATAGCTGAGGATATGACACCTGGTCCTATATAGACCTGGAGGTCTCCAAATCAAATTGATGAAGAGAAGTAGTTGATATTAAGGTAGACTGCTTCTACCCAAGATGATGGATCAAACTTCATACTTCAACTGAACATGAAACCTTTTGTCCTTCTTTTCTTTCTTTATTCTGCCATTGGCTTGGAAAGATAATGGCCTCATCTGTATCTCCCAGGTCATTGCTAAGTGGGGTAACCTCTGGAATTTAGAACAACCTTTTATTTTAGGCTAGGAGAAAATCTAATGGTGGCCTTAACTTTTCACAAGCAAAATAAGACATCTCCTTGGCCAACTCCCCTAAATTTACATCATTGAGTTAGAAAGGACCCACCAGGAAGTGTTCATGTTTCAGGATTCACTCCTTTTGGCAGGTCTCTACTTTCCTGGTTAGGGATAATGTAAATGAGGCTATATTCAGAAACTTTTCCTTAATTCTTAAACTTATTGCAAAACCTACTGCTAAAGCAATAGCCCAAAAAAGTCCTTAGACTCATGGCTGAAGTTGTTCTTGATAATAAAATGGCCCTTGGTTGTCTTTTAGCTAAAGAAGCACGTGTCTGTTGTAGCCAACACCACCTGCTATACCTAGATTAACACCTCTGGGGAAGTTAAAACTGTTACATAATATCACTGAACAAGCCACTTGGCTTAAAAGAGTGACTCCTTCCATAGGGTCTTTGACTTATTTGATTTTGATTGGTTTGGGTCTTGCAGATGAACCATGGCTCTGAAATGAAGTCCTAACATTGGGAAGTACCCTGCTTATAGTAATCATAATAATTCCCCTGGTGTGCTGTATTCTCTTAAAACCTTTAAATGTATGTGTTTGCAGCCTCTAACCACCAAGCAAATGATCTCCCTAAGGCTGGAATATGAAAAAAAGGACAAAAATTTACCCAGTCATGAGCTGTAAATGTCACAGAGGTTAAGCAAAAATGTCATAAGGCCACTCCAAGGAGCAACAGATGTTGCAAGAACCACAGGGTGGTAGCTGGGAGCAGGGTTAGCACCTTAAATGTTGACCACATCTCTCAGTTAAGCTGAGTCTGATCAAAGGGAGGGATTGTTAAACAAATAGACAACAGTAAAACAAAACAAAGACCCACAGGCCTAACATGTCACTTTGGTTGAGTAAGGGCCCATGTCAATAAACCAAGTCTTAATATCTAACCTAACTGTAGTTTCACCCCACACCCCAAGATGTAGCCTTCAACCAGTCCACAGCGGAGTTTCCTGGTCAGCATTAGGAAACTTACAGATAGACCTTTCACTTCCATTAGGGGGACAACTTAGCCTAAAACAATAGATTTTTTGCTAATAATTTTATTTTTTCCTCTCTGCCTCTACCTTTCAAAGCCTTTCCTTATCTGCTGCCCTGTGGTGATCCCTCTACTTGCTAGATGGGATGCTGCCTGATTCACAAATTGATTAATAAAGCCAATTAGATCTTTAAAATTTACTCAGTTGAATTTTTGTTATTTAATACCTTTCACCTTGAGGCTGTGGAAAGAGGTGATGGTGCAGGGCAAGGAAGTAGGGATCAACTATGGGCAAGGGTGGGAACAAAGGGCAGGAGGCAGGAATGGAGGACAAGACAGGGAAGTGATAAGATAACTTATTGCCTACCAAACTTTGTACCAGGTCCTTTTATATGTGCTTCCTTATTTAATTTCTGACAACCCTGGGAGGCATTACCCCTATTTTGTAGATGTTGAATTCATTCAGGGGATGCAGACCCAGTCTGTTCCTTTTCTATGGAAGTGGGAAGTAAGCAGGGTGCGGAGACTACAGTAGGACATAGGAAGCAGTAGGTGAGGCCCAACAGAGAACAGAGAAGGGATATGGGTGTGAAGCAGGGGACCCCTTGAGCACATCCACCCAGGGCGGGAGCAGGAAGGGGCATCAGTATTTGCTTTGCCAGCCATGGCAAAGATAGCATGAAAGTCATCGGGCTTATCACTATTTGTAAGCACCCTGGTAATCTTGTAACTGCTTATGTAACCTTCAGCTTGCACTTGCTTCTCAGTAACATTCAGGGACTCCAGTCCCAAAGATCTAAATGTAGAAAGGCTAAGTCAATTATAAAACAATGGGGCACCTAGGTGGCCCAGTTGAGCATCCGACTCTTGATTTCAGCTCAGGTCATGATCTCACAGTTTGTGGGGTCTAGCCCCACATCAGGTGCAGGTCCTGCTTGAGATTCTCTCTCCCCTCTCTCTCTCTCTCTCTGCCCCTCCCCTGTGCACTCTGTCTCTCAAAATAAATAAATAAACTTAAAAAAAAATAAAACATATTCATGGTTTTGGTGTTGATTCCTCAAGAAAAAATATGAGGGTCAATAATACATTTTTTAATGATGTGATCATTAGTGGGCATAGTAATCCTGACCTGAAGGTTTATTAAAACAACACAGATAATTGGTGAGGGAAAAAGCTATTCTTGGCTCAACTGTGGAATCCTTTGGGGGTTCTAAAGCTGAGTTCTTTAAGCATTCTGAATTCTCAACATTTTGTCAGGCATTCCTCATTAACTGGCATGGATAAATACGAGCTTTGTACCTTCCAGAATTTAAATTTCTCCTCTTGAGAACAGAAGAGGGTAGAATAAAGGATTTTATTGTCAGCCGCCTCTCATATTTAAGACTGAGTGGCAGAAATCTCAGGCTTACTGGCGTTGCTATTTGTACTTCATAGGCGAGGAACAACATCTGGAACATGTAGGAAAAGGTCTTCCTTTTATTGCAGAAGGTGGAAAATGGCTCTTGGTCTGGGAATCAGTGCAGAATCCGCTAAATACACAGCTCTCCAGTAAAATGGTGTCCAGACACAGGTTTAGTTTGTCCTGTTTCATATTGCACACATGTTCCTTAAGAACATATGTTCAACAGACCTGACTGTCCCCTTGTAGAGGGTCCAGAGATGTCAGCTTGTGAGTAGGGTTTTCACTGAGGAATGGGGATTTCCTCAGCTCCAGGACTTTGTGCACCAGGCACTTCCTCTTTCACTTCCTCCCTGAGGGACTGGAATGTTCCTGGCCCACCACTAGGAGGAAGTCTGAGCCTTCTTTCCTCTTTCACATCCCACACCTCAGCCTTGAGCATCCGCTAAGGACTGCCCTGAGGGTGGGCTGGCCACTCTCCATGTGTTTACCTCATGGACCTCCATGTGTTTATCTCATGCCCAAATGGAGGGGGAGGGCAGCAGTGTGGGGTCTGCAACTCAGAATTTACCAGAAAGACCTGACCGGGAGATACTGGAAACTGTTCAGAAACAGGGCTGGAACTTCCTTAACCTTTGGGCCATCCTTCCCTGTGCATGCCTCCTTGGAGAGGGGTCTGAGAGAGGAGGAGGGGAAATGGCGTGATACAAAGGAAGCCCTGTGTGGAGTCCTTGATACAATCTCACTGGGGAAAATGGGCTTGAACATCACATGATGACAGATGACAGGAGGCTGCCCACAGCACAGGGGTGTGAGACTAAGACAGGGAACCCAGTGAGAAAACAATCTCAGAACTTGGTCCATCCTTGCTAAAAGCTGGAGATGAGACCCTGGTGACAAGATGGGTGGAGTTGGCAAGCAGAACCTCAGACAGGACAGTAAGTGCCCTTGAAGTCTATCCCTGTCCGAGGACTAGGTGCTGTAGACTGGGCTTCTTAAGCTTGAATGTGTACATGAAGTATCTGTGGAGCTTGTTAAAATGCAGTTTCTAATTCAGTAGTTCTGGGGTGGACTAAGAACATGCATTTCTGACATGCTCCCAAGTGAGGTCGACAGACTGTGGATGTGGCATCCTGCAGACACAGGGCATGAGCAGCAAGCACAATATTAGTGATGTTGAGTTGATCTTTGGCTTCAGTCTGGGAGGTCTGCTATGCTTCTTGTTGGACGATTTGCTACTCTCCTTGTTTGGCTAACCTGTCACTTAGAGGTACATGTGAGTAGGTCCATATGGCTAGACCTGAGTGCCAGTGCATCAAAGGAACAGTACTAGCATTGCGCTAGTGCCCTTAATGAGCACAAGTGAAATCATTCAATCACCATGCAACACAAAATGCATTCATAGATTTTATATAATATCATAAAAACAATGACTTTAAATAAGACATTGTTGATGACTCTGAAGCCTCCAGTTACTTTAAATCTAGCAGCTTAGTTATCTCTCAGAAATGCATTGAGGGAAAACAGATGAACAAAAATCTCTTCCAGCGTAGTCTAGTGAAGTTTTGGCTAACATATACTATGGGAGCAATCTTAATTATTTAGATCCTTAGCCAAACCTAAAATTTTGTTTTATTTCTACAGTGTATTTGAAGCCTTAATGCTTACCTTTTTGGACTGTCTGCTATCTGAATCCACTTCTGCTTTGAGGTTCCTCCTGGTATATGTTCTGGAGGAAGTCAGGGTTCTATACTCTACTATGCAAGCTGGGCAAGCCAGATACCTCTTCCTGTCTCCTGGAAGACAGGACCCAGGTGCCTGCCTTTGGATAGGCCAATCAGACATTTTGACTTTGGATTTTAAGTTGGGAACAGGCAGACAAAGGGACAGGGATGGTTTAAAAGGCAAGGGGGCGACACAGCATCCATAGTTGTTGTGTAGTAGTGTTGGGCCTGCTCACATGCGCTAATGGTGTGTCTGTGTCCTAGAGGTGGCAGAAGCTGCTGCCTTAACCAGGAGCTTTGTGAGGTGTGACCTTGGCTGTGTTCTGGTTGCCTGATGCCCTCTGCACTCATGTTCTGAGCCAGGCTATCCAGGCTTCCTCCAAGTGTCTGAACCACCTAATTTCCTTTCAAATGAATCTCTTCTCTTAAGTCATTTATACTTGGTTTCAATTACTTGCAGGGCCCTGTGCTCTTCTGCATTAGAAAATCCCACTATAGGTATAAAAGAGAACACTGATTAGTTTCCTTACTTTCTGTATGATTAACTGTGGATTCAGGGACTTCCGGGATTTCTGATAATTTTCAGTAAAATGACAGTATAGCCATTGTAAGCTATAATTAGAACACAACACATGCCATTTAGTTGTAATTCTAGAGCAATATTTGTGTGTATTAAATAATTTAATAAGTATCTTGCCCAACTACTAACTGCTACTTTGCTGGAGGACATGCTTCCAGCAGGGCATTGCTCCATCTGCTTGAAATCCAGATGCACTAAATCCAAGATGGTGGCAGTGAAAAGACCAGCAATTTCAGTGACAGTGATATTGCCCTCCATGAGACTACTTCCTAACTGTCTGACTGAAGGTGACACATCTCCCCAGGTGAGCTATTGGGCATTCCTCAGGATTCTATTGCCACACAGTGTCAGGCACAGTGACAAGTCAAATCATCATGATGTTTTCTGATGTGTCATCAGCCATCACCCTCAATGAAACTTCTCTACTCACTGACATTCTCAAATACATGCCATGCAAATGCCTTGGGATTTTAGGGCTAGCAGATGAAAGGGGAGAGGAAATTATGTTGGCACTTACTGTACATTTTCCATTTTCAGCTCCTCACCTTGGTACAAGTGTTGAATCAATTGTACCAGCAACTGAGGCCAGAATGGGAACACCTTGCTTTCTAAGTCTTACCCTTTCCTTGCTCACTCTACAGCGCATCCAAGAATAATGACAAATGCATTCTTTGTTGACATTTTAGGCAGAAATCGAAGACAAAGCCACCCTGAATCAAAACTGTGCAATCACAAATGCCATGTTACTCCTCCAATGATGAAGGTGTACAGCTAATCACCGTTAACTGGAACTTACTTGTGTGAAATAAAAATTAACAAGTTAACACCTTTAAATGCCAGAATCCAACACCAAATTCCTCCATGCTTGATGAGGTAATTAAAGAAATTTGTGAAACTTCTAAACTCCTGTTTTAATGAGTGGTTTGGGATATGCTGGTTGGACACTGAATGAAAATTACATAAAGTCACACACACGCACACACACACACACACACACACACACACAAGCACATATTCTCCTAGTAGTCTGGCGTGGCTGGGCCTTCTCAGATGGTTGTGACTCCATCCAGGAGGTACACCATTTTTATCTGGCTTCTCCCACATGGCCTGTCCACTTAACCTCCTGGCTTCCCATGGGTGCTGCAATGGAAACATGAATCTGAAGCTTGGACCATCCTGGCACCATCTGCTACATCATTCCAGGTGTCCCAGACAAGCTTGGTTTGTCTGAATGAAGAAACTGAATGATGTAGGGGCTAAGGAAAATGATAGACATTTTGAGATTTGTCCCTAATAAGATCTGGGTGGACAGGAGCTTCATGGAGTCTCTGTAATTCCAGATCTCTGAGGCTGCTGCCTCTGAGACCTAACCTGAACCCTGAATTACCTCATTTCTGTCATCCAATCCGACCCCAGCTATGGTTCAGCCCCTCGGTGAAGTGAGTTAGGAACACAGCACCAGGGGCAAAAACAGAGGTGGAAGGTTGAAAAAAACCTTAGGCATTTGAATTTGGCTGGGAAATGGGGGTGTCTCAAACATGAAAACAGTGAGCAGGTGAGTCAGGACATGCCTGATGCTGGGCCACCTCTTTCTTTGTCCCCACAAAGTATCATTGAAGGGAAAAATCTAACAGTGAAACTAGGAATCTAGAACAAAAAGTGTAGGTGAAGCCAAAGGTGTGAATGTTTCTTGTTTGCAATTTCATTTAAATTTCTATGTGTGACCTATCTTATGTATAATGTGTTTTGAACTGGGGACTTTAAACATTTATCATCAACAGCCCTGTTACTGAATTTGGTTCTTGGAATCCTGTGGCAAAAAGTAAACTCTTTTTCTGTGTTTCATTTCTTTGAACTCACCTTCCTTTTCCTTTTATTCTCTCCTAAATGCCCAGGTCATCCGCAGAAAAGGGAATAGGTAGCCCAGCCTCAGGCAGCTATGGTTTCCTGGGGGCAAGAAAGGGGATGGAGTTGGGTCATGCTGGTGGCAGAGTCCCTGTGTGCCCTGTGTTGATGGCTACAGAGATTACACACAAGAAACAGTCAAAACTGTCCTACTTCAGCGCTGAGGGAAGCGATTCTTCGCTGAGGAAGCGAGATGAGTGTGCTGCATGGTGTTTAGGGAACAAAGCATTTTGCAGTGGGTCTCATGTCTGAACTCATGGAGAAGGCCACTGGGAGAACCCCACATGGGTTTGTGAAGTACGTTCTCCATGCATCTTTCGTAATGCATCTGCAGGCTGTGTGGTTGTGTGTTACTGTGGCCTTCCTTCTGTTTGAGGTTGTCATTTGCATTTTCTTTACGAAGCTACTCACCCTCCTGGCCACACTAACTCCATCTAGGCCTTGCCTGGAGACTGCACGTTAATGTGCAGGACACCAGGCTTCCAGAGCCAAGGCTATAACACTGTAGCCAGCCCTCTTCATGCATCAAGCAGAGGATTTTCGCTGTAATAGATGCTGCTGGTCCCAGATCCCTCAAGGGGCTAGTGCACCTGTCCCTAGCTCCTGTGATGTTGGCTGCTAGGAGTTCACACCTGCACCTCTCTGGAGGGGTGCTCCTTGGCTGAGGGGCACTACTTCATCCAGACATGCCTGGGGGGCCCACTGACTTACTAGAGGTGTTTGGCCAGTGACTGGGTATGGAACCTGTTTCCTCCAGATGGGATAACTTCTGTGGTGTCATTCCCTCTAGGGACCCTGGGAGTCACCCTGAGGTTGGAGATCACCTGAAACCACTTCTTCTTGGCTGCTCTTTCCTGCTTCCCTTCTCACCCCCACACTAGTTTCTCCTGGGGAATACTCCTTCAGGAAAGCATTTGTGCAAGCATTCCACTCCAGGGTCTGCTTCTAGACCTGATCCAAGACCACTACAAACAAGGTGGGGTGGCTGATGAGGCAGGCTGCAGCTCCTCACATGGGGAAGGATGGCAGATGAAAATGGATCACTGCAAAAAACAAGGTGGTAATGTGTGTTTCAATCACCAGGTTCAACCGAAAGCAAATGGAACTAAGAGTTCTGTCCCAGCTGGTGTTTATCATTTATTCCATGATTTTAGGAAAATCAATACCAAGAATAAATGTGGAAAATGTATGTTGTGACTCTAGGCTACATTGGGAAAGTGAAACCTAGTGGTGCACTGGAAGGACCACTGGTTTTATTTTCAACTTGGTGATTATTTCTCATAATGGAGAAAATTATAAATCAATCAGGCCTTGTCCTTCATTCTTTCTTCTGCAGTGCATGAGGGACTACAGACTGAGCTTTTCTGGACCAGGATGTCTCACAGGCAGGAGATGTAGACCCTCAGCAGCTCTCACTCAACACTCTTCCCTCTCTAGGCTCCCTCAACCATGCTCAGGGCTCCTGACAAGACAGCCACACATTCCACTGCCTACTGATATAGTCACTGTTGGTCTTGCAGGCACCATCCATGTCCAACGTTAAGTCCATCATTTTAGCACACGGCCCTGCCCCTCAACCAGTGTCTCCATCTCAGTTAATGGCACCACTATTCTCAACAATTATTCTGACCAAGGACATGGCTGTCACCACCAGATGAGTTATTTAATCTCTTGGTGCCTCCATTTTCTCATTTGTAGAACAGGGATGACAATGATACCCTGCATCGATGAGTTATTCTGCAATATTCTGTATAACAAGCAGCGACATGATCTCACTGGAATAGAACAGTTACCATCTATTTTTCACACATCTGCAGTCTGGCTGGGAGTCAGTTGATCTTGAATGGGATTGTCGGACTGGCTCTGCTCCACATGTCTTTCATCCTTCTGCATGGACCAAAGGCCTAGATTTTCTAAATTCTCTCATGGCAATGGCAGATGCACAAAGGGACAAGGTAAAATGTACCAACACTTTTATAATCTTTTGTTACTTTTACCTGCTGACATTACATTGTGTAAAGCAAGTCACATGGCCCAGCCTATTTGAAGTGGTGGAGAAGTACACTCTAGCATGGAGGTGGAGGGGGAGTGAGTATATATATATATATATATATATATATATATATATATAATTTTAACAATAATCTCTAGTGACATAATAGTGTGCCATGCTGCCTCAGGATTGTCAGGAGAATTGAATTAGATAATATTTGTAAAATGCTTAGAACAGTGCCTGGCATTTTATTCCCTTCTCCTTCCCCCTTCCCCCTCCTCCTTCTTTGCTTTTTTCTTTCCTTCTTTCCCTTATTTCTCTATGCATCTACCTACCTACCTACCTACCTACCTATCTGCATATACTGTTCCCTCTTTATTCTTCATATTTACCCAGCCAGTAAAAATTGAACACTCATAAGGTTCTCATAAATATCTTTTAAAGGTATCATCCCTACTGCCCCAGCTATATGAAAGCCCATGGATGTCCCTTGACTGAATTATCTTCAAAGTGCCCTGACTATACTCCCTGATTCCTCTCCTTTGCCCTCCAAACCAATGCCGCAAGATGGATTGTGACTCTTGGCTTAAAGCCTTCAATGGCTTCCAACTGTCCTTCAATTAAAACTTTAATTAGTGTAAGGCATAACATGTAACATTGTTATTATGCTGCTTCTCACCTCTGATGCATCCTGTAGGCAGTTGGGTTCTGGGCTTAGGGACCAGAGTGCAGACTATGTGTGAACACTTTGTTGCAATCTTCTGTGCACTGGTCCTGGACCTCTTCTAGGACACATTGAAGGCTTATTCTGTCTGGTACGGCTTGATGGGTTCTGAATATACTAGTGTTTTGGAAAGAGGATGGAAGCTGGAGAGGAGGAGACAGATGGGATAGCAATGAAATATAGACTGGAACTCAGGAGAGAAGAGTGAAGTCCAAGCTAGCATGTAAATCATTGACTGCAGAAGATACCACACAGCCTATGGATCAAGGGAATTGGCCTTCTCTGGATTCCTAGATGGGTGAAGTGCATTGTTAGCTGTGAGAGGTGTTCAGAACGTCCTGAATTTATCAGTTATCTTTGCTGCACAAGAAACCACCCCAAACTTAGTGGCTTAAAACAACATAAGCTGTTATATCTCACAATTCTATAGTTGTGTGGAAGTTTTTTCTGCTGATTTCTCCTATGATCACTCATGTGATTGCATTCAGTTGGACAGTAGATCAGAGGTTAGGCTCAGCAGGCACAGGTGAGCATTTCTTTCCATGCAGTCTTTCATCCATGGTACTTCTTCAAATGAGAAACTTCCTAAGAGCACAAGCTCCAATGAGTAAGTCTGACTTCAGCCTCTAGGACCACTGTATTTGATGGTGTCTCATTGGTCAAAGCAGGTCACCTGGCCAAGCCCAAAGTCAGAATGGGAGCGGGTTATAAGACATGGGTGCCCTAGTTCTGATGCATTGGGGGTCGTTAATACATACATGTGATATGCTTACATGGAACTCGTTGGAAGAATCGTGAATTCAGACCATTCTATTTTCAGTTTTAAAGACTGGTATTTGAAGAAAATTAAGATTCCCCTAAAATGTGGACAGAGAAGATATGGTTTTCTTAATAATGGTATCAAGGTACAGAGGAAGGAATTGAAGGTATGGAGTCAAGAGAGCTGAGTTTACCCTGTCTCCACACTTATTCATCATGTGATCTGGTGAAATCACTCCTTCTGGGTTGGATTAGAAAGGGGAAATCAAACAGAATTGGGTGAGCCATCCTGGAAGCTCACCAGTCTTGTTTCTTTTGTGCATCAATCTATAAACCTAAAGATGGATTCCATCTTCCTAAATTATTCTGCATTTTCCTACCTAAAGGTCTAACCATTCAATGCCTCTTTGCATTCCCTTTACCTCCCTATGTCTTAGCATTTCATTTTAGATTTAGGACATGGTTTGAGTGATGGACCTGGGCTCCTTTTCTTTTCCATGGCTGATGTGCTGTAAAGAGGTAATGGAGCTTCCTTTCTTTGGGGGCAGTACCTGGTAGTGAGGACGTACTTGCTGTAATTTGCACAGATATCAGGATTGCTTGCATTTATCTGTGTATCCAAGTAGATATGGGCATCAGCTAGGATTTGTTAAAAGGAAACATTTGAAGCTCCTGCTTCCAGTCTTTACAGTAACCACCTTAACTACTTATTATGGGATGTGAGTTGTTACAGGGGCAGTTGTTACAGGCTCATTTGGGAAAAGATTGAAAAAGATACAATATGGAAAATGGGCTGAATCATGCATTCATTTCTGTTGCATAGTAAAAACCTTAACAACTCAGTGGTTTACAGCAATACACATTCTCTGTCACACTCTCAAATCTGTGATTCAGCTGATCTGGTCTGCACAGTTTGTGTCTTTATGCTGAAGGGGCATTGGTTCTCTGGATCAGGTTCTTTTTGTGGAGGTTTAAAATGGAACAGGAAGACCATCCAAATCACATATGCACAGTTAAAAGTCTATGTGCCTTTCACTTCTGCTAACATTCTGGTATTCCAGGCAAGTCTTATGACTATGCTCAAAGGCAATGGAGTAAGGATTATGTCACCTTTTCTAGAAGGCGACGCTGCATAGTCACATGGAAGAGGACATTATATATATATGTAATTTCTATTTCAGCCAGGGAGACAGTTAGTTGTCCATGTCTTATCACATCTACCAAATCTTAGAGAAAACAAGATTCTACTCACAATGAGCATGTGCCATTGCACCCATATTCCATGGACCTGTGGATTTCACCTTCACAGCGGCTGGTTATACTTCTGTTGGAAAGACTGCCTCTTCTTTATCTTCTCTTTACTACCCTGGGATGTCTGGGAAGCCATGACTCCTAAGTAGTGGTTCTCCAAGTGATGATAGCTTCCCTTCCCTGGGCCTCAGCTTCCTATTCTATGAAAATGGAGAGATTAGAGGGCATAATGTGAGGAAATCCTTCCTAGTCTGAAGCTTTGTGATTCATTAAATGCTGGGTTCTTCATGATGAAGCATTCACCCCTCTTCCTGCTTCACACCCAAACCACTCATGGTACATGTAGCTACTGTGTTATCTAAATTATAGCCAAATCCTGGTGTGGGGTGTTGGATGTCACCAAGTCCTGGTGGTGGGTGTATATCTTATGAAAACCCAGGAATGAACAGAAGAACAAGAATGGGAAGCAGCAATGAACCCATGCCCTGGCACAGGGAGGTGAGGATGGAATGAGATGAGGCAATCTTGCAGAAGCAGAGGACCCTTTATTTCTCAGCTCCTCTGCCTTTATAACACTTCTACCACAACAGTCCCTCCCACCTTCAAGTTCCCATCACCCTGATCCAAGGAAACAGTCAAATGTGGAAGCTACTGAAATTTATCCTTAATAATAAGATGGCTTGAAATTTAATAAACACATGGCTTGGCTATCTACTCCAAACATGCCATGCTGTGTTGATAAAAACCATGAAGTGTGTTTCTATGATCTTAGCCATCTGACCTAATCAACCTGTGGACCCAGATTGGGACTCACAGTGCTAAGGCAGGACATTACTTAGTTTTGATTTCCATTTTTATTGGTAATTTTCATTTTAAATAATTTTGAGCTTACAAAAAATTTCAAGAATACAAAGAACTCCTTTATACCTTTCACCCAGATTGTCCAATTGCTCACATTTTGCTAATTTGCTTTATCCTTCTTAGTTTACATATATGCATACAATTATAGGGTTTTCTGAACCATTTTAGAGAAGGTTGCAGACACAGTGCCCTTAAACACTCCTATGTGTGTCCTAAGGCAAGTATATCCTCTACACAAACCTGGCACAATAATCTCAATCATGAAGGAAGCATATAGGTACTATTATCTATTCTAGACTCCATATAGTTCATCAGTTGTGTTTATCATACATTCGTATAGTTTATCAAATGCTGTCATGACTCCTTGTCTTCTTTATTCTGGAACAATTCCTCAGTCTTTCTTGTTTTTATGATCTTTCATTTTTGAAGAGTACAGGCCAATGGTTTTATAGAATGTCTTCAGTCTGAGTTTGTCAACAGGTTAGATTCAGTCTATGCATTTTTTTGCGGGAAAATTATACAACTGAGGTTGTGTCCTCAAGACATCACTACAGGAGTCTCACAATATCAGTTTGTCCTATTGCTGATAGAGGTTAACTTTGATCTCTAGGTTTGGATGATATCTGTCAGGTTTCTCCACTCTAAAGTTACTATTTCCCCTTAAGAATTAATAAGTAGGGCAATAATTTGAAGATATGTTTATATCTTTTTTTAACCAAACTTTCACTTTGTAGCATTCAATAATAATTCTTGCCTGAATCAAATATTATCACAGTTGTCAAATGGCAATGTTTCTAAATTCATTATTTCTTCTACATGTATTAATTGGTATTCATTCTATTGTAAGGAAGAATTTCTTCTCTATTATCTGTCTTTCATCTATGTATGTACATGTATATATGTACATGTATGTATGTATGTATGTATGTATGTATCTATCATCTGCTTATCATCATCTATCACTGACTCAAGGTTTTTAATTTTACTCAATAAATTATAATAGTTTATCAGTATTTATTTCAAGGTTTAAATGGTCTCAGAGTTGGCCATGGGAGCCCCTTTGAGCTGGTTCTTCTTTCCTGTTGACATGGGTCTATAATGCTTTGAACTCATCCTTACTTTCTGATAAGACAACTTCTAGGTTCATATTTGTTTCTTTTGCTGGAATTCATGGTGAGTTGTATTTGGAACCAATACCTAGATGCTAATTGTGCTCATTGCTACCAAGATGCCACTGTGTCCAGGCCACTTGTTCTCAGCCTGGGGCAGTAATACCTCCAAAAGGACATTTGATGATGACATTTCTGGTTTCATAACTTGGAGAAAGCTACTACTGGCACCTAGTGGATCAAGTATGCTGCTAAACATCCTACAACACACAGCATGACCCCACAACAAATAATTATTAGGCCCAAAATGTCTATAATGCTGAGGTTGAGAAACCCTGTTCTAGGGTCCTCAGTAGGCCTAGGAAATACACACAAGAACATACTGTATTATCTATCTGCTCAAAACCATGAGTTAATATTGACAGAAATTTCAACACAGTCAGACTCATCCTAGTCCTTCCTTTATGTAGCTGTTGTTCCTTTCCCTGATAGCTATTTCAGTGTTTCACAACTTATTTTCACAGGACCCTATTTCTAAAGGTGACTGAAAAGCATTAGCTGTCCTCATACTCTCCCTTTATAAAAAAATAGGACACAAGGATCAAAATCATCTATGAAAGTTTGAAGAGGATTAACCAGATTTTTTACTGCAGATATTTTCTGTTTCAGAGAGTATTCTATTGTGCATTTGTATCTCTGAGAAGAGGCTTTTGTATACAGAATATTTTCAATGTATTGGTTCAGGTAATTCTTAATAATTTAATTAAGAAGACTTATTAATACATCAAGGCTACATTTGTGTTTCATTCAACTATTTGCATACTGTTTTAGATTTTTTTCATTCTGTAAGGAATTTTCTTGTTGATATTGTCTTTAGATTTTGTCATGAACATAAAAAATTTTGTGCTTTTGAGAGAATCCAATGTTGAAGAATATTTACAGGGCAGGTTCATTCCATAAAACATCTTTGTAAGATAAAGTGTGTGTGAGTGTGTGTGTGTGTGTGTGTGTGCACGCACACACACACACACACACACACACATGCACCTGGACAAATGGTCAGGCACTGGTCATTCCACAAGGGTCTAAGAGATACCTCTTACCAGTCTTGTAATGAGCCTGGCTCACCCTCATTCAGTAGCTCCTCTGTTTCCCTTGAATGTCTTATTGCCTTCTCCAGATTCCAGCACCAATATTTTTGGAATTATCAATTGCTTGGAAGCATGGTGGATTTTCTTTAGGTTAGCATCACATTGGAGATACATTCACTTTCCTTATAAGCTTTCTACCAACAGCACATCCTACTCCATGGCAGTTTCTTTTCATGAGGCCCAGGCCAGGGGTCTCATCAACTGATGGGATGAGCATCAACTGTTTTCTGTACACCTCTAAGTGGTGCCTTTGTGCCTTACATCTGGCACTCTGTATCCTTGCTGACTGCTGCAGCCCCAGCTCCCAGCACAGGGCTCAGTAAGTGACTTATTGAATGAATGAATCTTTCCACAATGGTAAGGAGCTTGCAAGAAAGAGTGTTAGTGTAGAATTTGTATGCAGGCTCATAACACCCCACAGCTGTAATCTTGTCACTGGCACTGCCTGGGGTGTCTGGACTCTCCAGTGAAGTCCCTTTTTAAAGGTGGAAATTGAATCTATTTATTCAGTCAGTCAAAAAAAAGTTTATGTTGTGCCTACTGTATGTCAAGGATGATTTTCTCATCAACAAGTGTATACTTGCCTATAGGTGGTTATAAAGAGAAAATGATGATGTGTGTTTGGTCTTCCAGAAATTGCTTGGCACAAGGACGCACTTGAGAGAGAGTTCCAAGTATTGATGATGAATGATTCAACCTCTGGGGCACCCTTCCCAGGATCATATTGTCATCCCTCTCCAATTTGGCAGTTTGACATTTCTTCCCAAGCCTTTGCTATTTTTCAAGAAAATGCAAGAGTTATCCAGGCTCTGGCGATTGAAAGTGAGAGTTCTAACAAATAACCTCAAAGTCAATATAACCTCGCAGTTACAGCCAGCGAGATGTCTACCCTGAAACATCTTATTCACACCGAGAAGGTCTCCAATGTACCCATAAATATATATTTATCTAATATGTGGATTGAGGGACTGTGCTTCACATAGGCACATTATGGAGAATGAGAGGAATATTATATTGCCTTCAAGGAATTTGTTCCAAATAATATCCTACTTAGCAAAAATAATCAGAAAAGATTATTTTGAAGAGGTGACATTTGAGCTAAAATCTGAAGGAAGAGAAGAGCCAGCTCCAGAAATCAAGGAGACTGGTACTTGTAGAAAACAACCACATGAGCTGACCCTGGGCCAGAAAGGATCTTAACCCTTGAAGCTCTTGAATGAAGTCTCAGGGACTGATGGGGCAGGTAAGGAGTGGGTGTAACAGATGAACAGGCATCAGTTCATGCCAGACTGAATACACCCTCCTAAGAGTTTATATTTTATTCAGAAAGTAATGAGAAGCCTTTGAAAGGTTTTACAGAGACATAACATGAGTGTGGCCATGATGAGGGGACTGGGTATTAAGTTAATAATGAAAGTGTGGAGAACAGTCAGGGGAACATTGCAGGGACCCAGGGAAGAGAGGGATGTGACCTGGGCCACTACAGTTGCAAAGACATGGAGGTAGAAGAAAGACTGAAGATGCACATGAGAGGTGAGTGTTCTGGGGGTTGGGTGTGGTATAGCGGGTGTGGGGGGGAATGGAGAAAAACTGCCACCCATACTTGGGCAAATGACAATGACAGTTACTGAGCTCACCTGAGGATGTGCCCACAGCCCTGGGATTGAAGAGGAATAGAGAACTGTATTCAGAGATCACTGGGAGAGCCATGGCTGTAAGATTGTGGGTCTTAGGTGATGACCTGTGGATTTCAGTCTAAGGAATAGCTTTTATTATTTGATTGATTGATTAATTATTTTTAATAGTTTTTTATCTTTTTCTTAAGTTTATTTATTTTGAGAGGGGGGATGGACAGAGAGAGTGGAGGAGAGAGAGAATCCCAAGCAGGCTTCATACTGTCAGCACAGAGCCCCACACAGGGCTCAAACTCACAAACTGTGAGATCATGACCTGAGCTGAAGTCAAGAGTTGGATGCTCAACTGACTGAACCACCCAGGCACCCCAGCTTTTATTAATTTAGATTAATATAGGTAGGACACCTCTGTGTTTGATAATGGCCTTAATTTTGGGTGGTATCACAATGTCTTTTTTAAATGAAAGAGTGACAGAAGATTTTTTTCATTGACACTCTTATTTGAAAACACAAAACAGCAATTGTTCATTAAAATAAACACCAATTACATGAACACAATCTGCCACCCACAGAGTAGAGGATGAGATATCACAGGGACTTTGGGACTATGTCAGAGTTGGTGGGGGGGGGCATGTAGGGGTCCGAGAGACTGAGGGTGTCTGGGAGGATCTAGAGAGGGAAGAGACCCATAGAGGGGAAACCCCCACCCACAGTGGAAGAGAGGCTGATATGCTGAAATGTCAAATATGAAGATGAAGACACCAAGAAGAGAATCCCTAAAAGTATTACATAAGCCACAAGGCTAAGGGCAATTGTAATATCTTCATCACTCTGAGCTTTAAGTCCTGCTAAGTTTATGAGTTTGCAGAGAATTTCTGTAAGGCTTGGACTTGCATCCTGCACTTGAGCACATTAACCACCAGAGGGGAATATTCACACACTGATGATCACTGCTTCTTCCGTAGATTCTTGTTAAAGCCTGTCTGTGCTGCATTTTCTAAGGTGTTCCTTGGGTGACTTAGGATCCAACTTGAGGAAGGGAGTTTTGCAAGCTAAATACTCCCATAGTGCTGTCTCAGATTCTGGCGAACCCCATCTCCTTCGCTCTGTGTTCCTTGCTCTGGGCTATGTGTGCACATCAGGTGTTACAGAATAGAGCCAGTGCCAGTAGGTGGCAGCAGGCTCCCATTATATAGCTGTTCAGCTGCAATGCCTAGAACTGGACCCCCCAGGAAGGAAAGATGGACCTAGAAATGGCCACTGTGGAAGGCTGAGACCTTCTGAAAGCAGAAGACAATGACTCTGATTACCTACATGTGCAAGTCTGTATTCTGCCTTCTCTTCTCTTTCTTGTCTCCATCATGTCTCTACTCTCTCACTGCCCTTTCCCATTTCTGAAGCCATCTACCTCTTTCTTGTTCATTGCTATCTCTGAGAGGCAGAAGAATGAGTGTCAGGGGACATTGCTTTTGTTTCAGAGGTTAACAAGGGTGTGTGACCCATTTGTAATGGATATGGTTTCTCATCCAATGTGACATGATTGAGAATTTCAGCAAAGTCCTGATCTAATTAGAACCTGCAGACCCAGGACTCCCCTTACGGTCACCTGCTCAGACCTGGTGCTTACCCTCTGATCCAAGAAGCTTGGTCTTTCCCCATTAAGCTTCACTATTATCACAATCACCTTCAACATTTTAATCACCACGACTGCGACTACCACCTCTACTACCATCACCGTCACTGTCACCATCACTGCCAATATCACCACCATCGCTATCACTTATCAGCATCACCACCATCAGCACCATCATGTTATCATCACCACCATCACTATCATCACCATCATTACCACCATAAACACTGTCATAACCACCATCACCACCATTGCCATCACAACCATAATTACCACAATTCCCACCATCACTTCCATCACCATTGCCATTACCTTACCACCATCATAACCATCATCACCACCACTACTGCCATCAATGTCATCATTACCATCATCATCATTATCGTCATCACCACCATCATTACCATGATTACCACCATCACCACCATCATCACCAGTACCATCCAGCATCACTTCCACCATCACCATGATTAACACCATCATTTCCATCATCACCAACATTACCACAAACACCATAATCACCACTTCCAGGTGTCAGCGGTTATTCTGTATCAGACATTGTGCTATGGCCTTTATAAACCTTATTTCATTACATAACCACCCTGTTTTCATGTTTACAGGCAAATTGGAGGTTCTGATTGGTGTGAACTGAGATATGAAAGAACAAGGATCTGCTGCTCTCAAGAACTATCTTAAAATAAAAAAGATGAGGGGTGCCTGGGTGGTGCAGTCGGTTAAGCGTCCGACTTCAGCCAGGTCACGATCTCGCGGTCCGTGAGTTCGAGCCCCGCGTCGGGCTCTGGGCTGATGGCTCAGAGCCTGGAGCCTGTTTCAGATTCTGTGTCTCCCTCTCTCTCTGCCCCTCCCCCGTTCATGCTCTGTCTCTCTCTGTTCCAAAAATAAGTAAACGTTGAAAAAAAAATTTTTTTAAAAATAAGATGAAAAGATTTAGTTTCTTTCTTAGCTCTTATATGCTGGACCTTCCCCAGCTAGCTCTGATCTGAACATCTGCAACCATGCCTTCTCTGGCTCTTTGTCTCATCCTGATTTCCTGGTTCTGAAATTTTCAGAGAGTGTCATCCCTTGCCCCATGAAATGCCAGCATCTTGCCCTCTATAGCTTTACCCCTCAGTTTAATCCTTCCCGTAGCCTGGCCTTTAGGTATATGGGGCTCCTTGCTATTCTGCCTGTGCGCGCGCGCACACACACACACACACACACACACACACCTGTCTGGGCTCACATGATTTTACCCTTCTGGAGAGTTTGCCTCTACATTGTCACTCCTACCTGAACCTTTGCTTCCAAGATCCTATCTGTTTGTCAGATTCAGGTCTATATGAACCCTGTCTATGAGTTCCTCTCAGGTCCATTCAGCTCAAAATGAACAATTCTCTTCAATTCCTACAATATTTTGTGTTCACTTTGTTACTATCCTCACTTAGGGGTCTTTATTACTCGTATAAATATGTCTGTTCCCTATTAGGCCATGAATTCCCAGAAGTCAGAAACTGAATCTTCCCTTCCCCTTGTGATTTACCTGTCAGACATCACTGAATTAGTCACAGAGACTAATGATAGTAATAGTAATAATATCTGCTAACAATGAACATGGCAATCACTAATTCATTTTAGCTTCACAATAACTATTTGGTAGGAATTATTATTATCCTCATTTTACAGATGAGGAAATTGAGGCATAGAGATGTTAGGAAAGTATCTCAAAATTCAAAGCTTATAAATGGAACAACCAGGTTTTTAAATCATATAGTCTGGATCCAGAAGTCATGCTCTTGACATGAGGTTAGATGTCCGAGCTGTCTACAGTCTTCACATCCTTTGACAGTTCTGTTCTGGTCAATGGTTAAGCCATGTTTGAGCTGGAGCTCAGTGGATGGGGCCTTTTAAAACTCCAGGGTCATTGCCCCCTCACACAGATCTTGACACTGATTTAGTTCATTTGTCTTGGCCCAGACTCTCCTTCTGTCTGAAATTCCTTTTCCCTTATGTTACCTCCATGACTGCTCCTCATCTATTGTGATTCAGCAGCTATTACATCTCCATGAAGGTGACTACCTAGTGTGGGCCACTGAGAACTATTGCAAGTGGTTTATCTAGAAGGCAGTTCCAGGGAATACTTTTGGGATAGTTGGAAAATTTGAAGGGGAAGGGAAGGCAGCTGATACAGGGAATATGAATTGTCAGGCAGCTACTTTGGGCAACTAGGGCTCAGTCCTGCTGCAAACTTCTGGAAGATCATGGAGAACAGGTAGTGGGCATCAGTGAGTGCATAGGGGGATATTGCCAGAGGCACTAGTCCTCTGGCATTTATCTATTCCACTAGTGGAGGCAAACTGATGCTGGTGCTGGCAGTTGGGAAGTGAAGGGGTAGGCACTGGGGTAGGAAGACCAAAAGGATGAGGGTAGCATCTACCTCAGCTTCCATGATGCTCTCTCCTCCCTCAGCCCTCTGGGTGGGTTTAGTGCCCCTGCCCTGAGCTTGCCAGGGCCCTATTCTTTCTCTGATTTGTTTGCTTGTCCAGCAACCAACCTTCCATGCCAGACTGCACATTTATTGATGGTCAAAGGATTTTTTTTCTTTTATTTCTCTAGCACCTGAGAAAGTATCTGGCACACAACATATGCTTATAAATATATGAGGAACAACAAAATTAGGCCCATATTATGACAAGCCTGAAAAAATCTCTCACCTCTTGATTCAGAAACTTTAATTTCTGGAGGAATACTCTTAAATAATTAAAAGAGAAAAATATTTTACAGAAGCTACAGAAACAAAAAGCAAATTGCTTCATGCAATTTAGAAAATCACCCAGAAATAATTATAATACATAACAAGTAAACATAAGAGAAGGAAAAGGTAATCAACATTAATGAGGCTCAGAAGCAAAATGAGGTAAAAGTGAAAATAAATCACCAGTGGGGTGAAGCTCATTCTCTTCTTCGTAGACTGGTAATCAAGCAAGAAACCCACCAGAAACAAAATGCTGGCATCCCATGGTAGTTACGAGTAGAATCCATGGGAAAACAATTGTAGTGGCAACTCGGTAAACTTGGTGGCTGAACTGGATGACATTAAGTGATCATTTGTGTGTTGTGTCAAGTTGATACATAAAACCAGTATGCAGTGAAATGTTTTTGTTTATATACTTTAAAGAAGTTTTAATATACTAAATTGCAGCATACCCCAATCATGTGGCTTTGGAGCCTCTGTGTCAAAGATGTCCAGGGAAGAGAAATTGATAGGCAGAAAAAAAGTGACTTTGAGTCCTCCTGCTGCCACCTTATAGCCTGTGCTTCCTGCAGAAGATTCAGACATCTGCCAGGTGTATTTAGGTGGGCACTTGTGGCATCCACTAGGGCTGTCTTCTAAATATTCCTATTTCTTCTCATGGGAATAAGATAGCATCATATTCTCCCTTCCTTCGAGTCAGGTATAGTCACATGACTTGCTTTGGCCAATAAAACAGAAGAGGAACTGAAGTGTGTCACTTCCAGTAGCACTTTTGAGAGCTGGTACACACTGCCTGGTGCCTGGTGTTATTTCCAGTGGTGTTTTCTCCATCCTCTTGGACCCAGAATGAATACAGCAGGGAGCAGAGCCCCCAGCAAACATGCAGTGCATCTGTGGAAGAAGGAGAACACAGCAACTGAGGGTTATATTGCTGTCTTATCACTCATATTTGGGGCTGTTCATTACCACAGCATAACCTAGACTGTTTTAACTGCTGCAGCAATTTCAAAATGTGGAAAATGGGCCTCAGAAAGACTAAGGAACTCTTTCGATTGTACATAAAGTCTATGCTTTCTTGTTTTTGACAATCAGGATCTAGACAGGTTGAGGACAGAGACTTCTATTATTATTATTTTTAAATTTTAATGTTTACTTATTTTTGACAGAGAGACAGAGTACGAGTGGGGGGGAGACAGGAAGGGAGGGAGACAGAGAATCTGAAGCAGGCTCCAGGCTCTGAGCTGTCAGCACAGAGCCTGACATGAGGCTCCAACTCATGACCCATGAGATCATGACCTGAGCTGAAGTCAGATGCCTAACTGACTGAGCCACTGAGGCACCTGGGGACTTTTTTTTTTTATTAATGGAGAGAAGAAGAAGAAGAAGAAGAAGAAGAAGAAGAAGAAGAAGAAGAAACAGAGAAGAGGGAAAGGATGAATAAGGAGGAAAACAAAAGGAATAAGAATCAAACAACTACATGTGATGTTCATAACCTCTTTCTTGAAGTTTCTTCTTTTTTTTTGTTATGAAAAAGAAAAAAGATCTCTCTTTAGTTAGGTAAAGGATATCCTTATAAAGTTAATTTATATTGAGGTATAATTTGTTAGATAAATTCAGCTCTGGAATAAAAAGAATTTCCAGAGCATGGATATTTTATTATATTTGAATGAAATGTCCTGGGAAATACCTGCTAGATATTTACAAAAGATCTTTTGGGCTACATATAAAAACAAAAATTTTTATAGCATTTTGAAAAGTCAACTGCCTTCATATAGTTGTTGTAATAACTGTATTCATCTGGTTTAAAGCTCCTACAAATTCAGATGAACTTTAATACACCAAATACTTTTCCCTAATGACAGGTAGGTCACATAAATGTCACATGTCACCTTTGCCCCATTCACACCATGGAACCCTTTACATTCATTAACAGAACCATCAGGTGCTTACAGAAGAGTTATTTATGTCTCCTCTGAAGTTTTGTCACACACACTGAATCAATATCTCTATAACCCCCAATAGCATGCTTTATAGGCAATGTCTTCTGGAAGGAGAAAGGAGACTTTGGTCCCATGTAACCAGGCACCAAGAATGTCTGGCTGTGCTCAAACTGCAAACCAACTCCTCTAGCTGAACGCAAGGCTCCTTTGGTTCTTAGAGTGTGTCTGATGCTTTTCTGAGAATGAATTCTACCCCTTTCATTGCATTGACAAACTTAATACTGATCTTCCTGTGGTGACAGCCCTTGGAGAAAAGTATTTGGTGTGACTGAGCAAGAAGGGAGGTGTTTTAGTTTGCTGTAACAAAGTACCACATGCTGAGTAACTTAAATCACAGAAATTTCTTGTCTAACAGTCTAGAGGCTGGAGGTCCAAGATCAAGGTGCAGGAAGTGTTGGTTTCTTCCGAGGACCATAAGAGGGACTCTGCTACTGGCTTCTCTCCTTCATTTGGCAGATGGGCTTCTTCTGTCTGCCTCTTCACATCATCTTCCTTCTATGTGTGTCTCTTTCTGTGTGTCAATTATACCTTTTCATAGGGATATCATTCATATTCTATTAGGGGTCATGCTAATGACCCTATTTTAACTTGATAACCCCAGTGAATACCCTAGATCCAAATACAGTTACATTCTGGAGTAATGACTTTGGGGATTAACATACAAGTTTGGAGTGGAGCTCATAACACATGTAAGGGAGTTGGGGTGGATCCATCTGCTCCAAGACTCAGTTATGGTGATGATTCTGCTGTGATCCTGGGCAAGTAATTAGCTTCTCCAACTTTCAAAGTATTTTTTTCTGTAGTATGACCTAAACATTTATATTGGTCTCAATTCAGTTAATCAAATAATCTTTGTATGTGACAATGAAAAGTTCACTCTTTGTTAGCTCCAACTCAGAGTATTTTTTCATTTTAGCATTCTGTCTTTTTTAGGAATTTTAAGGTAAAACTATATAAATATGCCCCAAAATTTCCTAAACTTCATATCTATATTCCCAGCTCTCTGTTGGACACATCCATCCAACTATCTGAAGCTTAAATCAAATTCAAAACATCCACAAATGAGCTTGTTATCTCACTTGATAATATCATCACCAGCCAGGTGCAGAATTGAAGCTGTAACATTTAGCTATCACACATAGTTGGCAGATATGGCCTCCAAGTATCTTGCATCTGTCAGGTCCCCTTCGCTGGTCCAAGCACTAGGCTCTTCTATACCAAGTTTATACTGTTACCATAGCTCAATAGTGAAGCACTCTGAATCTCTGCTTACTTTAAGGTGTTGGGATGCATGTGCCCCATTGAATCAGCATTTTTGTATCCTTTGGATAAGTACCTAGTACTGCTGGGTCATAGGGTAGTCCTATTTTTAATTTTTTTGAGGCTCCTCCGTACTGTTTTCCAGAGTGGAGACACCATCAGCAGTTTGCATTCCCATCAACAGTCTAACAGTCTAACAGTCTACGAGCCTTTCTTTGCATCCTTACCAACATCTGTTGTTTCCTGAGTTATTAATTTTAGCCATTCTGAGAGGTGTGGGTTGGCATCTCATTATTTTTTTGATTTGTATTTCTCTGATGATGAATGATGTTGAACATCTTTTCATATGTCTCTTAGCCATCTGGATGTCTTCTTTGTAAAAGTGTCTATTCATGTCTTCTGTCCATTTCTTAACTGGATTATTTATTTTTAGGGTATTGAGTTTGATAAGTTCTTTATAGATTTTTGATACTAACCCTTTATCCAATATGTCATTTGCAAATCTCTTCTCCCAATTCTGTCATTTGCCTCTTAGTTTTGTTGACTGTTTTCTTTGCTATGAAGAGCTTTTTTCTTGGTGAAGTCCCAATAGTTCATTTTTTGCTTTTGTATCCCTAGCCTCTGGAGACATTTCTAGTAAGAAGTTGCTGTGGCTGAGGTCAAAGAAATTGCTGCCTGTTTTCTCCTGTAGAATTTTGATGGTTTCCTGTTTCACATTTAGGTCTTTCACCCATTTTGAATTTATTTTTGTGCATGGTGTAAGAAAATGGTCCAGTTTTATTCTTCCACATGTTGCTGTCCAGTTTTCCCAACACCATTTGATAAAAATACTATCTTTTGTTCCATCGGATATTCTTCCTTGCTTTGTCAAAGATTAGTTTGCCACATATTTGTTGGTTCATTTCTGGGTTCTCTATTCTGTTCCATAGATACCTCTGTTTTTATGCCAGTACCATATTGTCTTGATGATTACAGCTTTGTAATATGGCTTGAAGTAGGAATTGTGATGCCTCCAGATTTGGTTTTCTTTTTCAAGAAAAGTAAACTTTGGTTCCTTGGGGTCTTTTGTGGTTCCATACAAATTTTAGGATTGTTTGTTCTATCTCTGTGAAGAATGCTGGTGTTATTTTGATAGGGATTGCATTGAATGTGTAGATTGCTTTGGGTAGTATAGACATTTTAACAATATTTGTTCTTCCAATCTATGAACATGGGAATTTTTTTCCATTTCTTTGTGCCTTCTTCAATTTTTTTTTCCATAAGCTTTCTATAGTTTACAGCATAAGATCTCTTATCTCTTTGGTTGGGTTTATTCGTAGGTATCTTATAGTTTTTGGTGCAATTGTAAGTGGGATCAATTCCTTGATTTCTTTTTCTGCTGCTTCATTACTGGTGTATAGAAATGCAACTAATTTCTGTACTTTGATTATATACCCTGCAACTTTGCTGAATTCGTGTATCAGTTCTAGCAGTTTTTTGTTGGAGTCTTGGGTCTTCCACATTGAGTATCATGTGATCTGCAGAGAGTGAAATTTTGACTTCGTTGCCAATTTGTATGGCTTTTGTTGTTGTTTTTGTTGTTGTTGTTGTTGTTGTTGTTGTTGTTGTTGTCAGACTGCTGAGGTTAGGACTTCCAGTACTATGCTGAACAACAGTGGTGAGAGTGGACATCCCTGTCATGTTCCTGACCTTAGGGGGAAAACTTTTAGTTTTTCCCCATTGATGATGATATTAGCTGTGAGTCTTTCATACATGGCCTTTATGATGTTGAGGCATTTTGCTTCTATCCCTGTTTTCTTGAGGGTTTATAGCAGCACTATGAACAGTAGCCAAATTCTGGAAAGAGCCCAAATGCCTACTGACCGATGAATAAAGAAGATCACATCTTCCTTATTACACACACACACACACACACACACACACACACACACACAACGGAGTGTTAGTGATAAAAAAGAATGAAATCTTGCCATTTGCAACAACATGGATGGAAACAGAGTGTATTATGTTATGCAAAATAAGTCAGTCAGAGAAAGACAAATGATCCCATTCATGTGGAATTTAAGAAACACAGCACGTGAACATAGGGGAATGGAAGGAAAAATAAGATGAAAACAGAGCGGGAAGCAAACCATAAGAGACTCTTAAATACAGAGAACAAAGTGGGGATTGCTGGAGGGGAGGTTGGTGGGGGGACGGGCTAAACGGGCAATAGACATTAAAGAAGGCACTTGTTGGGATGAGCACTGGATGTTATATGTAAGTGATGAATCACTGGGTTCTACTCCTGAAGTTGATACTACACTGTATGATAACTAGGTTGACTTTAAATAAATAAATTTTTAAAAAGATGTTTTATTCATCTTAATTTAAGAAATAGAGAAAAGTATAAGAAATGTTTATGTACCCACACCAAAGAGAACTTTATGTCAATATCCATCTGCATGCAGTCAGTACAACCGAGTCTACCTCTGGACTTACATACCCCAGAAAATAAACCTCTTAAGTCTGGGGCAGGGATCTGTGGATTCATTGTTTCTTATTCAATTTGCAATCAAATGTATTTTACCTTTTTCCCCCTTCACTCCAGAGGTAACTGACACGATCAGTTTTCATGTTGTAAAATTGTGTTGTTCTTTTTTTTTTTCTTTTCTACTTCTGGCCAGGATTTTGTTTCCTGTGGAGTAAGTCAATTACTTTCATCCACTTTCTTCTCAGTTTCCAAAATCCCTTGGTACTATTTTATCTTCTTCTCATCCTTGTGGATTTATTCTTAAAAAAATATGTGGGGGACATTGTTCTCAGTTTTTGGGGATTCAGGAAGGAGCAAGATTAGATGTATATTAGTAATCTCTCATTTTAATTCAGCAGTTGGTTTACTTTCTTACACAAATAGCACAAGATACAACACAAGAACTCATCCACAATCATAAACAGTCTTCATTAACCATTTATTTTGACTCACATGTCTGAGGGTGGCTGACTGTTCCAGCCTAATCCATTCTGGGTGTGCTGGCCACAGTTTTGAGGTGCTAGTTGGACCCATATCAGTGCCTCTGTGTTTCTCAGCCTCTTTGAAGCATTGGGATACCTAGGGCATGTTCTAGTGATGATGGCAGAATGTGTGAGAACATTTCAAGTCTTCACTTGCACCATGTGTACTTACACACCATTGGTCAAACTCAGCATCCTATCTCTGGTAGGGGTCCTTACAATGTCACATGGCAAATGCTCAAATATAGGGAGGAGTGAAGACTTGGGAACTCAGTGCAATCTACTATGGATGGTTGGGAAATCATAATACAATCTGCTCATTATGATTAAGAACCCATGATACAATCTAATATAGAAGATCACATCATACCTGCTCTGTTAAATGACCTCTGATTATTGTCTACTTCCATGAGCTGTGCCCCCCCACCTTAGATATGATCCAAGGAATTTTTCTTTATTGTTTTATTACACTTAGTGCATGCTTGTCAATAAGTTTTATGTAAATGAAATCTCTTATGATCATGGATTTTTGAGAAATGTTTCCATAAACAAAATAAATTATCTTTAATTCCTGTAGAAGATCATTGAGAGCTTTTAGTCGTTGGGGAAAGTTTGGTGACCCAACAAAAGCAGGGAGGGGGAATAATGTACGTTATTTCTCACATTTAGGGTGTATATTACCCTTCTCTGAATCATTGCACACCGTTGGTGTTCCAATGAAAGCATCTACAAAGCGAGGGTTGCATGCTGATATTCAAAGCCATTGGTGTGGAATGAAAGTCATGTCATTATACCACTCCACCTACATGTTCCATGTTATTTTTTGTAGCTGTCACTGGACTACCTGCTCAGATCACTCAGAGCAGGCCAAGTAGGCTGGCTTAGACCATGGGACAGGATAATTTTATAGATAGCTGCATGACTCCAACCAATGCCCTTGAACCTCAAAGTGGGGCCATGATCTGGAATCTGATCACTTGCCCCTCTCCCTTTCATCCCTCCAAACCTCACAGTGCTGTCTCTTAACTACATGTTTAAATAGTTTGTTTCTTTGCTTAAAAGTTGTTTGGGACAACAACCTCTGACCTCACTGGTGTGGCTTATAGCTCTACTGTCACCCATGCACTGTTCCTTCTCCAGTATGACACTTCCCACAATGGAGTCCCTACAGGTCCCTGTATACTGTACTCTCCCCAACCTCTTTCTTATCTTGGGTCGGGAATATCTGCCTTGGTTCTCTTTGTCATTATATCCCCTAGCCTGAAATTGCAGCACAGGTGGGATAGGTGCCCCATCTGTGGCCCCTGCCACAAGGGGAGCTCAGGACCTTGTAACTGTTGCTGTCTGTCTTCGGCTTCCCCAGAGCCATACCCGGCACACAATAGGTAGGATTTCTTAGAAGGGAGTATGAACTGATGGCCAAGATGTGGGACAAGAAAACAGATTGTGTCTAGTGTTTATTTTTGCATCATTACTATATGGTTTAATTATATAATATGGCACGTTATGACAGATATTTTCTAAAAGTTCTTAGCTATTTCTGTTTATTCTTCCAAGTGACTCTTAGCATCTTAAAAATGGTTGAATGTATTATGAATGGAACAATTTGAAACAAGTGAACACCTTTATCATATTTATCCTTATCATAAAAATATTGTAAAGCTCTAGTTATATAGATCATTTTATCTTTCTTCTTAGTGAAGAGTTATATAGATCATTTTATCTTTCTTCTCTTATTCTTCATAAAGAACTCACATGTTTCTTTAAGAAATTTTATTACGGTAAAATATATATAACATATAACTTGCCATTTTAACCATTTTAAAGTGTATAGTTCAGTGGAATTAATTACATTCACATTGTTGGGCAACTATTACTACCATTCTTCTATAGAACTATTTTCTTCCCCATCCTGAAACTATATATCCACTAAACACTAATCCTCTATCCCCCTTTAACTCTCTTCCCCAGTCCCTCGTGAGCTGGACTACTCTAGCAACCTCATATAAGTGGAATCATACTGTAGTTATCATTTTCTGAATGATTTATTTCAGCATAATGTCCTCAAGGTTCAGCCATGTCACAACATGTCTCATAATTTTATTCTTTTTAAGGTTGAATAATATATTCAGTGTACATATATGCGCATACATATATGTATATCTGCTGGTGTACACCTGGGATGTTCCCACCTTTTAGTTTATTGTGAACAGTGATGTTATGAAAATTTCTGTGCAATGAAGATTTCTTTTTAAGGATATTGCTAGGCATTTTGTTCACTCTAAAAGTAGATTTTTTTCCTTATAAATTCTAATTTTTTTTTCTAATATCTAGGAAAGGTGTTTATTGATGTCTAGATCTTTGTTATTGATTCAGCCATGTTGCACAACAACTACATTAATTCTCATAATTTTTAAGTTGATTATTCTGAGTTTTCCAGACATAGGAGGAAAAATGTTCTAAGATAAGGATCATCTATTTGTCTTTTCATTTCCCGCATTTGTAGCTAACTGTGTTATACATTTGTTTGCATTTGCAGAAGACCATGCCTTATGTGTCTATTTATTCCCAGGACTTAGAACCACAAAAGGCAAGTAGAGCCAGTTAACAAGCATTCACAGAGTAATTCTGTGCCTCACATGGGGGCATGTTAAATGTCATGTGATGCCAATTTTATTTCTTTTGTCTTGAGCATTTTTAATTAACAACAATTACATAATATCACTTATTATTCAATTCCATTTTCAAAAAAAATCTTTCATTTTTTTAAAAGTCTTTATTTATTTTGAAAGAGAGAGAAAGCATGAGCAAGGAAGGGGCAGAGAAAGAGAAGAGATAGAATCCCAAGCAATCCCTGCACTGCCAGGGCAGAGCCGTATGCTGGAAGTGCTCAAACTCAGTAACAGTGAGATCATGACCTGAGCTGAAGATGGATGCTCGACTGACTGAGCCAACCAGGTGCCCTTCATTTATTTCTTAAATGATAATATGCAGTAATAGTTATAACTGCCTTCATTATACAGATGAGTTGTGGCACCTGGGTACCTCAGTAGGTTAAGCATCTAACTCTTGATTTTGGCTTAGGTCATGATCTCAGGTTTGTGGGGTTGAGCCCCACATCACACAACACGGAGCCTGCTTGGGGTTCTCATTCTCTCATTCCCTCTACCACTCCACACTTGCTCATGCTCTCTCTCTCTCTCTCTCTCTGTCTGTCTCTTGTGTTGCCCTCTCTCCTCATCAGCCAGTCTTCATTCTCTCAGCTGCTGGGAGTGTGGCTACTGGTTACTCACAGCTGAATTTTTCTGTAGGCATTGATCTGAGCTGAAGAAAGCTGCTTTGCCAAGATCATGTCTTTGTCTCCAATGAGTGGTCTATATGGGGGAACAAAGCCTGACTCTTCTGCCTGCATATGTAACAAGTCTGAGGGTCTGGTTCCTTGAAGTTCTAGACTCTCTGTGAGGCTAGCTGTGGCCTCAGTGGAACTGCATCCTTGGGTACTTGCATCCAGAGTACACTCTGCCATCAGCCTCCTGATCATTGAGCTCCACCCCAGAATCCATGTCCAGGGAACCCTGACAGTGTGGCAGAGTCGGGACCTAAACCGTGTCCCACAACCCTTTTTTTTTTTTTTTAAATTTTTTTTTCAACGTTTATTTATTTTTGGGACAGAGAGAGAGCATGAACGGGGGAGGGGCAGAGAGAGAGGGAGACACAGAATTGGAAACAGGCTCCAGGCTCCGAGCCATCGCCCAGAGCCCGACGTGGGGCTCGAACCCGCGGACCGCGAGATCGTGACCTGGCTGAAGTCGGACGCTCAACCGACTGCGCCACCCAGGCGCCCCTCCCACAACCCTTTTAACTACAGTGTGTATTTGGTCTGTAAACCCTTTGAGTAGAGGGTGATTTTTTTGTAGGCCATTCCATATTTCCCTTCTAAGGATGATAGGTGTGATGATCCAAATGTTCTCACACTTGAGACTTGCTCAAGGGAAAGTGCCTCATCTGGGAAGTTACCTGTTTTCAAAAGTCACTCATTCTGGATGTTTCCCCCTCTTATATCCTCTGTAAAACAATAACCAAAGCTTCCATCTGCATTGGGCTTTGGGGACAATTTCACTCACCTAATCTTTGATCCATGCACAGAAGAAGGCTGGATAGGTACCTCAAACCCCTTTCACTCATGAGGAAATAAGTGCAAGGGAGGCTGAGGCAAGACCTGTGATTTTAAATTAAGACCCTACTCCCCCACTGCACAGTGAGTTTCAGTGGAGTCTCTGGCACTGGGACAGTAACCTAGGGTGTGTCACCTTCATCTTTCATAGGAACATCCTGGCTTCCAAGGGCAGGAATTTTGGAAAAACTGACTTCTTCCCTGAGGACACTGACCATTGACCAACAGCTCATGGGAATGCATGGCCACGGAGCTGGGAAGAAGGGGCAATGAGGTCAGTAGAGTCCAGGCTGTTTCTTTTCATCTTCTCCAGCTTTCTTGGTTCTCTGCCCCTGACACAATGCACATGGCTGAAAGATGGTTGTCATAGCCCAGGCATCCTATCCACAGGCCAGGAGGAGGAGGAGGAGGGGGTGATCATGGGGACAGAGGGAGGGAAGAGAAAAAGATTTACCCCAGGGCCTCTCTCTTTTTATCCAGAATAGACACTTTCTTAGAAAAGCCCCAGAAGACATTCTAGGTGTCATTGGCTAGAACTGGATCCTAGGTCCCCAAGAGAGAGGAAAGCTATAAATAATTGTCTCGCACTTTCAGCCTTTGCACTAGGGGGCAGGCAGGAAAAAGGAACTTGGGAATGGTTGAATTGTTTTCAAAATCAGTTTCTTAGTATTAGGGTCCACAGAGTGCATCTAGAAGCACCATTGAATTCTGAGAATTTTGAATGTTTGTGAGTGCATGTGTGTGTGCACACATATATGCACACATACACACAGTTTAAAGATGATGTCCCACAGCTTTAATCAGATTCCTGATAGGATCATGGCAACAAACTATGACCATTTTTAGGTAGCAATACTGAAATGTAGATGTAACACCTTAAGCCTTCCCTGAAATTAAATGCAGACCTCATCTGGAGATGTATATCCTTTATTTTCAAATTCACTGGGCAACAGGTAATTTCCTTTTAACATTCAACATAAGTAAAAATAAGGGGATAAAAAAGGATGAAATTGAGCATTGTGGAGTCACGTAAGAGACTACCTGCTAATTCCAGCCATTTAGCCAGCAGCAATGATGTACTCCTTGCTGAGATGGGCAATGTGGGGATTGTGAACAGGCTCCCTTTCCCCCAGGGGCATGTAGGATCAGCAAGAAAGGATATACCCTAAAACACTCAGTGCCACTAAAACAAGGAGAGTTGTATTGAACACTAAATGGATGCCATAATTTAAGGAGCACATTATGTAAGGTGTAAATACCTTATGTTAAAAACCAACCCACAGGTTAATTTCTAGTTAATTTAAGACACTGTTAAATATATTCAGGCATACCAAACATGCAAGACAGAACATTCAGCTGCAGCATTGTTTAATTTGTAAAATACAGACATACAAAGAATAAGATGAACAATAACATATAATGTCATCACCCAAACACCATGGTTGAATTAAAAATACATATACATTCCAGCTAGGTATTATGCTGAGTGAAATAAGTCAGTCAGAGAAGGAGAGATATCATATATTTTCACTCATATGTGGATCTTGAGAAACTTAACAGAACACCATGGGGTAAGGGATGGGAAAAAATAGTTACAAACAGAGAGGGAGGGAGGCAAACCATGAGACTTTTAAATTCAGAGAACAAACTAAGGGTAGAAAGAGGGGGGGAGGGAAAATGGGTGATGGACATTGAGGAGGGCACTTGTTGGGATGAGCACTGGGTGTTGTATGTAAGCCAATTTGACAATAAATTATATTAAAAATAAATAAAAATACATGTGCATTGCTATAAATTTCAAACAAGAGCAAAAAGTACAAAAAATTTGAAAAGAAAATCTTGCCACCCATTCTCCTACCACTCTACCTGTCTTCAAATATATGCACTTTTGATAATTCCATCTGCTTTCTTCCAGGAAATGACAAATGCTATTTTACCACCCCTGCCCCAGCCCATTCTCTCAGATATGTTATATTAACACATTCTATGCTCTTTGGATTCAATTTTTCCAAGTTTGACATGTATATTGCTATCTAATTCTTCCCAATGGCTGGGTAGTGTTCTAGCATATGTGTGAAGCTTCATTTCCTTAACCAGGCCCCAGTGATAACGTCATTTTGCAATGATGTTGCAGTCCTGACCCACAGGTGTTATTGAGTGCTGGTGATAATTTCTATGATGTCATCCCTAATAGTGATTAATTTAGGGGGCAATCATGTGACCCAGCTCTGGTTCAGGAGACACACACAGTTTCTTTTGCAAGCACCTAAATGCCTCTCACCTGGTCTGATGCCCGTGAGCTTCTCTTTTGCAAAGTTTTTTTCTGCCCTTACTTCTTCCTCAGGTCTCTTCCCACTTTTGTGGCTGGTGGATATGCATCATCACTTGTATCTCCACTGCCTGCCCCACTCTTGCAAAATAGCGGAGTCTGTTATTATTGTCACAGCATGATGGTCCATGAAGCTAATGGTGTTGAAGGGCATGGTTCCTCACAAACCTCAGTGAGGCTGAGAGGGGCCTGAGCAGATTTCCTCCAGCATGGGTTTTTGTTGTTGTTTGTTTGTTTGTTTACAATTTAAAAAGGTGAGATATTTCTACTGCAGTCAATTAAGAACAGTGTATTTCCATTTTGACTTCCCCCATCAAATTCTCCTCTCCTGAGGTGGTCACAGGCATTGTTGGCATCTAGTTTCGAGTTGAGTTGGGGATGCATTTAACTAAAGGTTATTAGAATATATTTCTGTGTTTCTATCACTCTTGTGTATAGTTATGTATCTTTAGCTGTCTCAATGTAGGGATATCCTCCAGACACAGGGTTTTGACCCAAAGGCGCAGGGCCAGAAGATGGATCATGATGGGGAAGTACTCTGTAGCACCTCATAAAGGAAATATAGGCTTCCTGGTATGGGAAAATAGAGCATTGCTACAGAAAATTTTGTGCACAGAAAAGGTGATAGGACCTGGGTGCACCCAATACAGATGTCTTTACATACCATGCCTTGCTCTGAGTCCCTCAAAATACTGCTTCAAATCCCCTTCCCCATAGCCTTTAATAACTCTCTTCTCCTGGGCTTGGTGAGGTGTTCCACATTCTTCTGGTGCAACCTCATTCGCTTATTGGAATATGTCAGTAATTGTGACTTTGTTGACTCTAAGCTAGTTTTTGGTGAGCTGATTGTGCTACAACATATTATTTTTCTGGATGTGGTGACGTTTGCGGTATTTATGAGCATTTTAGAATTTGTAATATTCTATGATTTATTTTATCCTCTATATTAATATAACTTTTGAACTTAGTTTTACATTGGCAATATTGTGGCATTTTTTTTTTAATCAGGTGAATATCGATGCTATTAACTTCCCTCTAGTGCCTTCTACTTTCATGCAGGAGTTTTAAAAGCTGTTGTTGAAATCCTGAGCCATAGTGAGATTAACTAACATTAAATATTAATTAATTGAGAAGGTCACCAGAACAGAGGAACCAAGTGCCCAGGCAGGGGCCAGGATGTCAAGGTCTTAACTGTGGTTCAGATCCAGATAAGGTTCTGATTTCAGGTGTGTGAAGGTGGCTCTGAGCTGGAGGGTCCTGAAGGAGGAGCTGCCTTGATGCAGTCATCCTCCCTTCCTAACAAAGTATTCTGTTTAGGTATTTGAGTTTTCAGTTTCCAACACGGATGGATGTGACTAAAAACTGGTGCTGCCATAAGTATCAGGGCTAAACAATATGATGTCTTCTTTATCTTCAGTTACAATCCAGTGGTACCTTGACTTCAATGTCAACATCTAGTTTGTTCAAGGGAGATACGTTTTATTTTGGCAGCTTTTTCTCATCTCCCAGAGAAATAAACAGACTTCAAAGGGGCTTTTTTATACCTATGAGACTCCTAATCATGTTAGGTCATCATGTTCATGAGTCATCATTAGGGATGTGAACCACTCCTGTTGTTAGAGTTCATGCACAACTTTGTAACTGGTGGTTTTGTAGTTTGTGATTGTGTGTGAGAAAAGAATCAGTGCTTGGTAGATAATTTTAAATTTATGTGTTGCTATAAGAAATAATATGGAGAGTTCCATGTTCCCTGCATCTATTGTGCTCATGGTACTATATCACACTCAGGATCTTACATTGATAAGGTCAAGATACAGAATATGTCATGATCCTGAGGATCCCTCTTGTTGCCTTTTTGTATCACACTGACTACTCTCAGTCCTTCCCCTCCTCCTTAACCCCTGGCAATCATTATTTCATTCTCTGATTTTGTCATTTCAAGAATGTTATATCAATGGAATCATTATATTATAAGGGATATGGTATGTTTTGGGATTGGTTTCTTTCATACAGCACAATTCCCTTGAGAATTTATTCAAATTGTTTCATATATCAGTAATTGCTTCTTTTTATTGTTGAGTAGGAATTCATGTGGAAGTGTCTCAGTTTGTTTAAACTTTCACCTGTTGAAGGACAGACTTTTTTTTTTTTTCAGTTTGGGGATATTGTGAATTAGTAAGTCTGCCGTAAATATTCATGTACAATTTTTTTCTGTGAACATAAATGTTTATCTATCTAGGATAAGGGCCAAAGAGTGCAACTGTTGGATCATATGTAAGTTGAATGCTTGGTTTTATAAGAAACTGCCAATCTGTTTTCCAGAGCAGCTAAATTATTTTCAATTTCCACCAGCACTGTATGGGTAATCCAATTCTTATTCATCTTTGTAAACACTTGATATTGTCAGTAATTTTTTAAATGTTTATTTATTTTTGAGAGAGAGATAGTGTGAGCAGGGGGGGCGGGGGGGGACTGAGGACCCAAAGCTGGCTCTGTATTGACAGCAGAGAACCCTATGAATCACGCGATCATGACCTGAGCAGAAGTTGGATGCTCAACCAACAAAGCCACCCTGGTACTATTGTCTGTAATATATTATAGCTGCTCTGATAGGTGTGTAGTAATATATCATTGTGGTTTTAATGGGCATTTTATATGGTTAATAATTTGACCATCTTTACCTGTGCTTTTTTGTTTTCTAAAGATTTTCTTTTGTGAAATGCCTGTTCATGTATCTTGCCCATATTCTCATTGGATTGTTTGAGTTTTGTAAGTGTGGGGTTTGAGAGTTCTTTATATATTCTAGATACTAGTCTTTTGCAAGATATACTCTTAACTGAATCATTCACATATCCAATGTTTTTAATTTCCCTACTGTCTGTTTTTTGATATTTTTTAGTCTGTACTTTTTGTGTAAAGGCTAAGAAGTCCTGGACTAATTTCGCTTAGCATAATACACCCTAGCTCCACCCACATTGTTGCAAATGACAAGATTTCATTCTTTTTAATCACTGAATAATATTCAAATATTGATGAAGATGTGATATATATATATATATATATATATATATATATATATATGATCATCAATTCATCATTCAATGGGCATTTGGGCTCTTTCCGTAATTTGGCTATTGTTGATAATGCTGCTATAAACATTGGGATGCATGTGCCCCTTTGAATCAGTTATTTTTTATCCTTTGGATAAATACCTAGTAGTGTAATTGCTGGATTGTAGGACTAGTTCTAGATCCCAAAGATACACTATTTTTTTTTTGTTTTTTTGTTCTAAGAACTTTGTACTTTTAATGTTTTATATTTATATATGTGATCCATTTGGAGTTAAGTTTTGTATAAGTTATGAGGTTCAGATTAAGGTTCTTTTCCTTTCTTTTGTTTGATTTCTTTTCTTTTTTCCTTTATGACCTCTGAATGTCAATTTGAGCACCACTTTGAAAAAGACTCTCTTTCCTCCATGGACTGAATCTTTGCTGTACATAAGTTGCGCATGATTACTGGGTTTCTTTCTGGGTTCTCTATTGTGTTCCAGTTATCTGTGAGTCTATCCCTCAACCAACATGTCTTGAATACCTTAGGTATAAATTTACCCTTAATTTTGTACAGAGTGATTCCTCTCACTTTGCTATTCTTTGTCAAGAGTGTCTTAGTTCTCCTACTTCTTCTGAGCTATTTCTTATACATTTACAATAAGCTTTTCTGGGCCTATAAAAAACCATATTGAAATCAGAATAGCCAAAACAATCTTTGTAAAAGGAGAGTAAAATTGGAGGACTAACACTTCCCAGTTTCAAAACTTACTATAAAAGTACAGAATTAAGACAGGGTAGTCCTGGCAGAAAGACATAGTTAGATGAAATAAAAATGAGGCCAGAAATGTTACATTCTCCACATTTATGGTCAAATGGCTTTTGACAAGGGTACCAAAACTATCCAAAAGGTGAAAGAACATTTTTTCAACAAATATTGCCAGAACAACTGGATAAAGATGCAAAAGAATAATTTGGGGCTCCTTTCTTATACTACATACAAGAATTAATTTAACATGAGAAAGAATGAAATCTGCCCATTTATAGCAATATGGATGGAAGTGGGGGGGGGCGGTATTATGCTAAGTGAAATAAGTCAGGCAGAGAAAGAGAGATAACATGTGTTTTCACTCATATGTGGATCCTGAGGAACTTAACAGAGAACCATGGGGAAGGGGGAGGGGAAGAAAAGGTACAGAGGGGGCAGGAGGCAAACCATGAGACTCTTAAATACCGAGAACAAACTGATGGTTAATGGGGGGGTGAGGGAGAGGGGAAATTGAGTGATGGGCATTGAGGAGGGCACCTGTTGGGATGAACACTGAATGTTGTATGGAAACCAATTTGATAATAAATTTCATATAAAATATGAATCAAAAACCTAAATATAAGTGCTAAAACTCTGAATCTTTTAGTACAAAACATAGCCATAAATCTTTGTCATTTGGGCTTAGCAATGTTATTTTTAAAAATATGACACACACAGTTGACACAGGGAAATATAAATACAGAGAACTTCATCAAATTAAACATGTTTTTATGCTGCAAACAAAACCAAAAATAAATTGAAAAGACCACCCATAGAATGAAAAGAATGTATCCAGAATATATTAACTTGTATTGATCAGTTATAAAATATAGAAAATCCAATTAAAATGAGCAAAAGTTCTGAATATACATTTCTTCCAAGAGATATACAAAAGGGTAGTAAGCACATGAAGAGAAACTCAACATTGTTACCCATTAAAAAAGACAAATCAAAATCACAAAGAAATACCACTATGTACCTACACTAAATAGGACATTATAAATATATATTTATGACATGTTGGCAAGGGTATGGGGGAATTGGTACATTGCTAGTGGGAATGTAAAATGATGCAGGTGCTTTGGAAACTAGTTTCTCAGTTCTTCAAAATGTTAAACATAGGGTTGCCATATGACCCAACAATATGTTATTTCCATGTGATAGAATATTTTTCATGATCTAAAAGGAATGAAGTTCTGATGTATGATATAACTTGGATAAATCTTAAAAACATTTGCAAAGTTAACATAAGCAAGTCACTGAAGACCACATATTATATGATTTTATATATATATAAAATCTTCAGAATAGGCAAATTTAGGGAGATAGAAAACAAATTAGTGGTTACCTGGGACTTGTGAGTGGAGAAAGTGGAATGGAGAGTAATGAGTTCTAGGTCTCTTTTTGAGTGATAAAATATCTCTTAAAATTAGATTATTGTGTTAGTTGTACAATTCTCTGGATATACTACAAATGATTGGACTGCACACTTTGGGAAAATGACGGGGTAATTGAATTATTATTCAATAATAATTGAATTCAATGTATAATTGAACTATACATTGGTAAAACTGCCCAAAAGCTTGCTGTATTTTTTTAATTTTATTTTTTTTAATTTTTTTTTTAAAAATTTACATCCAAATTAGTTAGCAACAATGATTTCAGGAGTAGATTCCTTAGTTCCCCTTACCCATTTAGCCCATCCCCCCTCCCAAAAACCCTTCCCGTAACACTCAGTTCATTCTCCATATTTATGAGTCTCTTCTGTTTTGTCCCCCTCCCCTTTTTATATTATTTTTGTTTCCCTTCCCTTATGTTCATCTGTTTTGTCTCTTAAAGTCCTCATATGAGTGAAGTCATATGATTTTTGTCTTTCTATGACTGACTAATTTCACTTAGCATAATACCCTCCAGTTCCATCCATGCAGTTGCAAATGGCAAGATTTCATTCTTTTTGATTGCTGAGTAATACTCCATTGTATATATATATACCACATTTTCTTTATACATTCATCCACCCACTCTGAAAAAAGTATGGAGTTTTCTCAAAAAACTAAAAATAGAACTACCCTATGACCCAGCAATTGCACTACTAGGCATTTATCCACGGGATACAGGTGTGCTGTTTCGAAGGGACACATTCACCCTCATGTTTATAGCAGCACTATCAACAATAGCCAAAGTATGGAAAGAGCTCAGATGTCCATTGATGGATGAATGGATAAAGCTTGCTGTGATTTTGATAGGAATTTCATTAAAACTATAGATTAATTTGGTGAGAATGGACATCTTTACTATGTCAAACCTTTTAATCTAGGAATTTAGCATATTTCTCCATGTATTTAAGTCTTCTTATTATTAACTTCTTTCACACCAATTTTGTAATCTTCAGAATACAGATCTTGGATATGTTGTGTTAAGATTACATCTAAGTATTGTGTTCTCATTGAAGTGATATTTTTTAAAATTTTTGTTTGTATATGCTCCTTGTTAGTATGTGATTGTTTTGTTTTTTTTTTTTTTAATATGAAATTTAGTGTCAAATTGGTTTCCATACAACACCCAGTGCTCATTCCAACAGGTGCCCTCCTCAATGACCATCACCCACCCTCCCCCCTCCCCTCCCTCCCTCCCCCCATCAACCCTCAGTTTATTCTCAGTTTTTAAGAGTCTCTTATGATTTGGCTCCCTCCCTCTCTAACTTTTTTTCCCTTCCCCTCTCCCATGGTCTTACCATGTGAAAACATATGGTATCTGTCTTTCTCTGTATGACTTATTTCACTTAGCATAACACTTTCCAGTTCCATCCCAGTTGCTACAAAAGGCCATATTTCATTCTTTCTCATTGCCAAGTAGTATTCCATTGTGTATATAAACCACAATTTCTTTATCCATTCATCACTTGATGGCCATTTAGGCTCTTTCCATAATTTGGCTATTGTTGAAAGTGCTGTTATAAACATTGGGGTACAAGTGCCCCTATGCATCAGCACTCCTGTATCCCTTGGGTAAATTCCTAGCAGTGCTGTGGATTTTGGATATTGATCCTGAGTCCTGCAAATTGCTGAGCTCACCTGTTACTTTTGCTGTTTGATTGTTTGCATGTGTGCATTTTTGTTTGTTGTAGTTTCCTTGGATTTTTTGATGTAACCAATGATATTATCTGCAAACATGGCTAGTTGTATTTTGTCTTTTCTGATCTGTATGCTTTACATCTTTTCCTTGTCTAATTGTTGTAGGTAAACTCCCATTACTGTGATGAATAAATGTCATCAGAGCAGATACTCTTGCCTTGGTCCCAACATAGATGAAAAGATTCAGTCTTTCATTTTCAGCATGATATTAGCTATTAATTTTTAATAGATTTTTTTATCCAGTTAAGAAATTTCCTCTTCTGATTTACTAGACAGAATTTCTCATGAAGCACCATTATATTTTGTCAAATGATTTTTCTGCATCAGTTGATGTGATAGTAATGATTGTATTTGTTAATATGTTAATGTAATGGATTTTCAGATGTTGAATCAGCTTGCATACCAGGGATAAATCTCATTTGTTCATGGTGAATATATTTTCCTACATCGTTGGGTAAAGTATGCTAATATTGGTATACTCCAGAAATGTGGCAGGTTCAGTTCCACACCATGGCAAGAAAATAAATATGAAAAAAAAAAAAACAATTATATACATATTTGGCTTTCTACTACACGTAAACATTGTGTTTATGCTTACAGCAGTTTATTAAGTCTGCAATAGCATTATGTCTAAAGAAAAGCAATTAGAGTACTTTAGTTAACAAGTAAGTACTTTATTGCTAAAAAATGTTAACCATCATCTGAGTTTGTGGTGAGTCATAATTATTTTGCTGGTGGAGGGTCTTGCCTTGGTGTTGACTGATAAGGGTGTGGTTATTGAAGGTTGGGGTGGTTGTGGCAATGTCTTAAAATAGGACAGCAAGGAAGTTTGCCACATCGATTGACTCTTAATTTCATGAACAATTTCTCAGTAGCAGGCAATGCTGTTTGATTGCATTTTGCCCACAGTAAAACTTTTAGAAGTGGAGTTGATCCTTTAAAACTCTGCTACTGCTTTATCAGTCTATTCATATGCTATTCTAAATCCTTTGCTGTCATTTCAACAGTCTTCACAAACTCTTCACCAGGAGTAGATTCCTATATATTAATTTTGTATTTTGCAAACTTACTGAACTCATTGATCATTTCTAAGTGTTTTGGTGGAATCTTTATGGTTATATATACATAGTATTATGTCATTTGCAATATGAAAGTTTTAGTTTCCACATTTCAGTTTGGAACCTTATTATTTCTTTTTCTTGTCTGACTGCTGTGGCTAAAAATTTTATTGCCATGTTGAATAAAAGTGGTGAAAGTAGACAAACTTGTCTTGTTCCTGATCTTAGAAGAAAATCTCTCCATTTTTTTTACCCCATGTGGGGAAATGATATAACCAATAAGAGGTTAATATCTAAAATATTTAAAGCATTTATATAAATCAGCACTAAAATGCCAATAATCTTATTAAAAATGAACAAAGAACTGAATAGACATTTTTTTTCAAAGAGGACACATATATGGCCATCAGATACATGAAAAGGAGCTCTCATCACTAATCATCAGGGGAATGCAAATGAAAACCACAATGAGATACCTTACAACTGTTAAGATTACTGAAGTAAAAAAAAAGGCTATAAGAAGTGTTAGTAAGGGTATGATGAAAAATGAACACTCCTGCACTATTGGTGGGAATGTAAATTGGTGCAATGTGGAAAACAATGTAATGGTTTCTCAAAACATTTCAAAAGGAATCAGCACATGATGCAGTACTTTCGCTACTGAGTGTTTTTCCAAAGGGGAAAAATTCACACTAATTTGAGGAGATACATGCACCTCTATAATGATGGCAGCATTATTTACAATAAAAAGGATATAGAAGCAACCTCATTCTTCAGCCATCAATGAGTATGTGTATATATATGTAATCTCACATCTTCTTTATCTATTATCTATCTATAATGAAAAAGAATGAAATTTTGCCATTTGCAACAACATGGATGGGCCTAAATGGTGTAATGTTTAGTGAAGTAAGTCGGTCAGTGAAAGACTGACCACATGATTCACTCACATGTGGAGTTTAAGAAACAAAACAAACTAAGAGAGACAGAAAAAAGACAAAAAAAACAGACTTTCAAATACAAATTATTGTTTGCCAGAGGGAAGTAGGTGGGTGAATGGGTGAAATAGGTGAAGGGGATTAACAGCACTGAAAAATGTATAGAATTATTGAATCATTATATTTTATACCTGAAATGCTAATTATACTTCAATTAAAAAATAATAAAGCAAGAGACATGTGACTCTTCCTTTTACTAGAACACTAAAGGCCATTGTAGAATTATTAACTGACTATTATTGAATTAATTCAGTATCATTGTGTGTCAGGGAATACAGAAACTTGGGAAGGAAAAGAAAGATGGGCATGTCATGGAGCAGTCAGAACACACACAAAATTTATTGATTAAGTTTGCCATCTTATGTAAGCATGGTTCATGGTGCTGCAAAATAATTACAATAACATCAAAGATCACTGATCACAGGTAACCATCACAAATGTAAGAATAAAAAAAGTTTCAAATGTTGCAAGAATTACCAAAATGTGACACAGAGACACTAAGGGAACATATGCTGTTGGAAAAATGGTTCTGATACACTTACTTGATACAGGGTTGCCATAATACTTTAACTAGTAAAACACACAATATTGTGATGTGCAATAAAGCATGAGGAAATAAAATGAGGTATGTTGGTACTTGGTATTGGACTTTGTGCCTAAGCTTGTAAAAGCTATTTGACTGTGTTTTTCTTTTTTTCAATTGTCCTTGTCTTATTTTGCCTTGTAGATGAGTAGCTTTTACTCCTTTTCTTTTTCCGGAAGAAATTGTGCAAAATTACTGCTAATTATTCTTTAGATGTTTGTTATAATTCGTCAGGGAGACAATCTAGACCTGAGGATATTTTAAGTGGATTTTAAATTATGAACTCAGTTTCTTCAAAAAAAAATTTAATGTTTATTTTTGAGAGACAAAGACAGAGCATAAGTGGCAGAGGGGGAGAGAGGGAAGGAGACACAGAATTCATAGCAGGCTCCAGGCTCTTTGCTGTTAGCACAGAGCCCAATGCAGGGCCCAAACCCACAAACTGTGAGATTATGACCTGAGCTGAAGTCAGACACCTAACCGACTGAGCCACCCAGGCGCCCCTGAACCCAGTTTCTTTAACGGTACAGGGCTAAATTATTTATGGTTGCTGTTTCATGTTGGTTGAGTTTTGATGTTTGTGGGTTTTGCAGTATTGGTCCATTTGTTCTCAGTTGTGAAAGTTGTAACCATAAAGCCATTCATAGAATACTGTTATTATCCCTTTAATGAATGTAGGTCTGTAGTGATAGCTATTGTGCTCATCTTGTGTGAATTAGCTCGCTGCTCCAGAGGTTGGAACACTAAGCTTGAGGCTGCACTTGGCAGCCTTCAAGAGAACTAAGGTGTTTCTGCCAAGGTACCATGGCTTCAGAACTGATATATCTCCTTTCCCCTAGGAGACAATAATGGAGACCCTACCAAGGTCTCAAACTTCACTGTCTCACTCACATAGAGTCCCAATGCAGCTGGACATTGTGTTCTGCAGAAAACAGCTCTTTTTTCAGATGATATGTGAAAGATGCAGCTGGGCTAAGGCCATGGCCTTGCCCAAACTGTGATATCCAGGACTGATTCTCCATGGAAGGTCTCAGATCTGAGGACCAGAAGCTGCTCGGTCTTCAGATGTCTTTGTTTTGACTTATTCTTCAATCAGTGGCTGAAACAGAGGTCTTTTATTTTTTATTTATTTTTGAGTTCTGGTCTTTTTGTTTTCTTCCTTTGCATATCAGGTTCCCCCCTGCCCCCAGGACATCTGTCCTCTCCAGGGAAACTTTAACTAAGTAACCAAAGTGGTCCAGGATGGACCTGTGTAGTACAGGAGGAGAGTCAGGAGTGTTTATTATTCCGTCTAATTTCCACACAGATTCCAACTACTTCAACCTTGGGTGGCCCTGGTTTTAACCAGGGGATCATCTCTTATACTGTTAGCGTGGAGACTTCTGGGTTGGCAAACACGTTCTTTTGCCTAACAGATAAGAAACAGAGTATGTGTGTTCCTAGGCATGTTAACCTGGATGCTTTACTTTGGGAGCTGTGTTGGGTCCATTGTATATGTTAACTCACCCAATGAAAGTGGGCCTTTTTCAAGTGTCTACTATGTGCCTTAGCACAGGCCCTAGCCTGTTTTAGGTACATTCGTTCAGGAGCCATTGGGTAAAAGAGACATGTTACTACACTTCAGCAACTGAAAATGTAAGGGGAAAATTTAACAAGTATAGATGAGATTTTAAAACAATTATGGCTTCCTCAGGCCACAAGAGTAAGAGCTTGTTGAGTGTAGGGTTGTGGATATTAGAGTGTTACCTAGAATATAAAGAGTAGTAAGTAGAGCTAATATACAGAGAAACAGACAAAATGTATGGTGGTGTTGGAATGTCCAAGTGCTCTCCATGATAGCCACACCACTCAAAGGAAAGTTCTAGCAATGTCCTTCACGACAAGCATAAAATATCCTACTTTAGATGTCCTCTAAATTCTTCCATTGAGATCCTTGGTTTCCATACTCTCTGGGTTTAATGGCACCATCTGTGTTATTTCCTAGTTAGGCTGACATGGCATAGAAGAAAAATATATATATATGTTACAGTTAGAATGGGCCATGATCTCATTAAAAATATTTCACCTTGGCGCTCCTGGGTGGCTCGGTCCGTTGGGTGACTGACTTCGGCTCAGGTCATAATCTCGCGGTCCGTGAGTTCGAGCCCCGCATCGGGCTCTGTGCTGACAGCTCAGAGCCTGCAGCCTGTTTCGGGTTCTGTGTCTCCCTCTCTCTATGACCTTCCCCCATTCATGCTCTGTCTCTCTCTGTCTCAAAAATGATAAACGTTAAAAAAAATAAAAAAAAATATTTCACCTTGTTAAACCTCAGTTTGCCCATCTAACAAATGGAAATCATAGTCATGCTGGCTTACTATGATTGCAGGATATCATGCTAATTATCCTCTGATATGTGGAATGTCTGGCCATAATTCTCCACTTACTATGAAAATCTTAGGACTTGCCTACAGAGGTGCGGTTTGTCCCTCACCACAGTGTGGAGCCCCTCTTTCATTTCCTTTGTTTTGCCTTTCCTGTGCTCCCAGGGAGACAGAATTCACAGCTGGTTATAGCCCAGTGATTAGCAATGAAGGAGGACTTAAGAGGAAAGATCAAGTCAGAATAAAATAATTCTTGGTTCACGTCCTGAAACATGGACAGGATCTTGCCAGCTCTACTGAAGACTCTACTAAATTCTCTAAGCCCTTGAGAGCTTTATCCCATCTCTGTCTGCCTAATTCATTCTCTAGGAGACCAGCATGGTGGGATTTCTGACAATCAGGTTTAAAATTCCCTTTTTTTTTGTCGCATATTTCTTTTCCATGTTCATCTTGCTGAATTTAGTTTACTTCATAAGGCATTCCAACACATGGACTTCAGTTTCACAATGGGACATCTCAGATACAAAGTGGAATAGTTAATGAAACTCATTAATTTTCATGGCCAATGAAGGAAATGGACATATCACACCTTAGTAAGAGGCCATTATTCTGTTCTGATTTTCAAATGAGAAATTTTATTTAAGAGACTTGAAGTCAGCTATTCACCATGGATTTCCTTCGGAAAATTATAGTTACATAATTTATTGTTATGTTTTTCCTTAAGCAGGTCAATTTGGTTTTCTATTGGGAAAAATGAAGACATTCATTGAGTCTCTTCTGAGAAGCATTCTTTGTTCCCCGCTCTACAAATACGTTTACTGAAATATTCAAACATATTTCAGATCTGGCTTACTAATGAACTCCATCAGCTACTAGCAAACCTAATATTCCAAATCTGTGATATGTAATGCTGACTAAACCATATGCAATTGTGAAATGCCATGTGTATGCTACTAAAATATACTTGATTACAGCGTCATGAGAAAGCCTTTGCTAGGACCACCCTCCTAAACCATTTTTGGATTCCTGACACTATGAAATGATTTGTTGTTTGGAACTGCTATGTTTTGGTCTATTTTTATGTGTACACAGGAATAGATGACATATCCAGATTTTGATTATGCAAAAGTGGGATACTTCTATAACAAACAATCTAAACTGTGGGGATGTATCTGGAACTGGGAAATAAGAGTACACTTTCAGAATTTGCAGAGACCAATGGCGGAAGGCTAACCTGCCTTACTGGTACTAGAGTTTTAGACTTTGAGGAGCTCCCAGGGAAAGCAAAAAATAAAATAAGAAAATATATTGGAAACTAAAGGGAGGAAATTCTTATCCTGCAGGGGCAGAAAGTTGACCAAAAATAAAGCCTTCACTGATGTGGAAAGTCAAAGACATATCTAGTGAACTGATGATTTAGCTGAAGATATTTCCAGCCAGAGAGTTAAAGATGTCATCTGAAATTTTCTTGCTGTTTATTACATGCATGATGAAAGACATAATGTGCAGGATTAAAAAATGAAATAAACAAATGAAAATATTAGGTGTTTCCTGGTTTCGAAGATTTGCAGCATCCAAATATGGGAAATGATGCTAAAATGAAGCCATGTCTTCCAAGCAGAGATCAAACCCAGGATACTATCAGGAAAGCATGATCAAGTATGAGACTAAGGAGATGACTGTGAAATTATTAAAACCTCAGGAAGACTATAGCTGTTTCCTCATGGTATTACTCAGGCACACAAAAGGCCCAGTACATGTTTAGTGGTGTGGGCATCTCACAGACATTCTTAATCAACCAAAACATCTCGAAAAAGTTGAGGATATTGTATGTTAGCAGCAGCCTAAATTAGAGAATGGCTTCTTTTTAACATATTTTTGGTGTCACTTTTGTCTAACATTTGAAAAGAACCCCAATAAGAGTCATAAAATTTAAGAGAATTCTTTCAGGTGAAGCACTGTCTGCAGGGACTGAATGAGATGGAGACTGTACCATACACAGTAGTCTGTTTGTCCCCACAAATTCCACCAGTATGAAGTAAGCTGAGAAAAACACTCAACTGCAAATTGATGCTACTTTTGAGGGAAAAAGGACAAAGGACTCAGAGTTTGGACCAAGGATCCAAAGGGCAGAGTCAGCAGCCATGTAGAATGACATCTGGGCAGGAGTAGAATTGAGTACTAAGAAATGAGCTTCCAGTATTATTTTTAATTTTTTTTTTCAACGTTTATTTATTTTTGGGACAGAGAGAGACAGAGCATGAACGGGGGAGGGGCAGAGAGAGAGGGAGACACAGAATCGGAAACAGGCTCCAGGCTCTGAGCCATCAGCCCAGAGCCCGACGCGGGGCTCGAACTCACGGACCGCGAGATCGTGACCTGGCTGAAGTCGGACGCTTAACCGACTGCACCACCCAGGCGCCCCGAGCTTCCAGTATTATTTCAGCTAGATTTCAGATCTATTACCCAGTGGTTTCTGTGTCCCTCCCATTTCACTCATTTTTTTTAATAGACCATATGTTTGATGTTATAAACTTTACCATTCATTTTATATTTTATTTTTTAAATATGAAATTTATTGTCAAATTGGTTTCCATACAACACCCAGTGCTCATCCCAAAAGGTGTCCTCCTCAATGCCCATCACCCACCCTCCCCTCCCTCCCACCCCCCCATCAACCCTCAGTGTATTCTCAGTTTTTAAGAGTCTCTTATGCTTTGGCTCCCTCCCTCTCTAACTTTTTTTTCCCTCCCCCTCCCTCATGGTCTTCTGTTAAGTTTCTCAGGATCCACATAAGAGTGAAAACATACAGTATCTGTCTTTCTCTGTATGACTTATTTCACTTAGCGTAACACTCTCCAGTTCCATCCACGTTGCTACAAAAGGCCATATTTCATTCTTTCTCATTGCCAAGTAGTATTCCATTGTGTATATAAACCACAATTTCTTTATCTATTCATCAGTTGCTGGACATTTAGGCTCTTTCCATAATTTGGCTATTGTTGAAAGTGCTGCTATAAACATTGGGGTACAAGTGCCCCTATGCATCAGCACTCCTGTATCCCTTGGGTAAATTCCTAGCAGTGCTATTGCTGGGTCATAGGGTAAATCTATTTTTAATTTTTTGAGGAACCTCCACACTGTTTTCCAGAGTGGTTGCACCAGTTTGCATTCCCACCAACAGTGCAAGATGGTTCCTATTTCTCCACATCCTCTCTAGCATCTATAGTCTCCTGATTTGTTCATTTTAGCCACTCTGGCATGAGGTGGTATCTGAGTGTGGTTTTGGTTTGTATTTCCCTGATAAGGAGTGATGTTGAGCATCTTTTCATGTGCCTGTTGGCCATCTGGATGTCTTCTTTAGAGAAGTGTGTATTCATGTTTTCTGCCCATTTCTTCACTGGATTATTTGTTTTTCAGGTGTGCAACAAGACAGCATGGTATTGGCACAAAAACAGACACATAGACCAGTGGAATAGAATAGAGACTCCATAATTGGACCCACAAAAATATGACCAACTGATCTTTGACAAAGCAGGAAAGAATATCCAATGGAAAATAAAGACAGTCTCTTTAACAAATGGTTCTGGGAGAACTGGACAGCAACATGCAGAAGAATGAAACTAGACCACTTTCTTACACCATTCACAAAAATAAACTCAAAATTGATAAAGGGCCTGAATGTGATACAGGAAACCATCAAAACCCTAGAGAAGAAAGCAGGAAAAAACCTTTCTGACCTCAGCCGAAGCAATTTCTTACTTGACACATCTCCAAAGGCAAGGGAATTAAAAGCAAAAATGAACTATTGGGACCTCATGAAGATAAAACTTCTGCACTGCAAAGGAAACAATTAACAAAACTAAAAGGCAACTGACTGAATGGGAAAAGATATTTGCAAATGACATATCAGACAAAGGGCTAGTATCCATTTCACTCATTTTGAATGGAGGTGTTGATGGTAGTTACCCCATGGTATGAAGCAGGTGTGTGAACACAAAACTCACCTCTTCTGTTCACAGGTTGAGAGAAACTATACATGAGGGGTCTCATTCTCACCTGGATCTGTTTTAAAGGACAAATAGGTAGATGTAAGCTGATGGGATAGTGTCAATCTTATGAGAGTACTAGAAAGGCATGAGTTATTTTACATGCCTTAATGATGTGTATCAACCAACATGCCACAGAGGTCAGTCTATGGTATGGATATCATGGTCCCCAGTTAATATATACTTCTTAGTATTTATATCCCTGAGCAGTTTCCTCCCACATTGTCCTAGAGTTGGGAGGGAAGACGTGATGGCATCGACTTCTGAGATTAAGTGGTGAGAGACACTAAGGTGGTGAGGTGGACTCACTTCTATGCCTGCTGAAGAAATCCATCTCACTGTTGGGCACCTGAGCAGGTGACCTTCTCAAGCTCATCAGGGTTGCCATGGTAGGTATCACTCCCTGAGGGAAAGGATTAGAATGCCCTAAAGCAGTACATTGCAGAAGAACAAACTAGGGCTAGTACATAGTTCGTTGGAACCATGTGGTCATTCTGTCATAATTAAGGGATAGTGACTAGTTTGGAATTGATTGACTATAAGTTCAGGTATTTACTCAGTAGCACTCAAAAGCTGTGTGACATGGTTTCCACCTGGGTGGTTGAGCCACTGCACTTGGGCATTACATGGGTATAGGGTAGCATCTGTCCCTTGGTAACAGTGGCTACCATTTCCCTATCCTCAAGGTTACATGGACACATTATGCATTTCACTGGTATGATCATTTGTCTGCTGTCTTTGTTGCCTCCATAGCCAGGAAGATGTTCTTGCACATATAGAAGTCCTTAGGATATATACTCAGAAAACTCTGAATGGTAGCCAGCAACATCTGTCCTTACTGAACACTGAAATGACTCTAATGAGAAATGTTATCCTCCAAAGTAGGATGGCCTTGGATATTATTACTGCCTCCAAGGATGAAACCTATGTCATCATGCAAACAGGATGTTGTATATTCATAACTGATGAATCTGCTAATGTATCATCTTTATTAAATCACATGAAGATACAAGTTAATGGCCTGAGAGATCCAATCCCAATTTCAAGGGACATAATAAATAAATTATTTGGGTCCTGGTGCTCTTGGTAGAAAAAAAATTCATTGATTTTGGAAATTATTGTCTTAAATGTGTTTTGCCTTGCATGTGCCTCTATTTTTGCTATGGCATCTGCCTCTAATGCAGCCAGAGATCCACCAAAAGAATCATCTCTAGGCTAATGAAACCCCTTGCTAACATCTGTGTCCACTGCAGAAGAAAGGACTATGAGATTGTAAGAGAGGGTCATGAGGGGTGGAGTGTTGGAGAATGTCATAAAAAAGACAGGACCACCAATTGATCCATGACCTGAACGTGAGCACTCAGAAGACTCAGCACACCTACACCTGTCCTTGGATATGTGCTCCTCTTGCTTTTCTTGATCCCAGAGGCAGCTCTAAGGACACAGTCTTGAGACAGTGATGTGGAGTTGGTTTTACTCTTTCTAATGTAACCGAGCTGATTCTGACCTTGATTGACCTTGATTCTAATTGGTATTTCCACAATCAGTTACATATACATACTTAAACTTTTAGTCTTTGTCTCCTGTAGGTACCTGAACAAAAAGGTAGGCATAAATCAATATTTATTTTGTCTCTAGGGTATTTTACCAGTGAAAATCACAACAGGAGTGTGATAGGCTCAGCACACATGGTTGAACTTTATTTCCTGGCAGAGCCCTGTTCAGGGTGGCCCTAGGCTATGGGTTCTATCTGAACTCTTCCTTCTGCCCATTCCTGTTCTGAATTCTTTTCAAACACAGCAGTCAAGTCTCCAGAATGAGCAGCTTATGTCCCCTCCTTTTCCCTGTGTGATTACCATAGCTGAAGGCTGGTTTCCCAGCCTGTCTCTGATTCAATCATCCTAAGAAATGATAGCATGCTCCCCTCACAATCCCACCATGGCCTTGTCAGCTTTCAGCTCTTCCTCTGCCTTCTAGAGCCATTGGGACCAGGAGCTCTTTTTAAAGGAATTACTCAAACCATTCTTCTGTGTATATATCCAAGATAATGAATAAGCCAAAATTAGCTGATGTTAGTGTTTATTGATTAAGATAGAGCAGAACACTTGCACTACATCTGGTGCATTTGGAAAGCAATTAAAAGAAAGGAGGTAGAGTCACTAAGCTGTCCAAAAATGCCCCAGAACCCTTTATTTGTCTCCTGGTGCTGGCACACTAAGGGGACTTTCACCTGGGCAGGGTCAAAAGCTTAGCAGCTCTACAAGGAGGATGATAGTGTGAAGGGGCCTGTCACGGGGTCCTCTATGCATCGTGGCAGTGGGACTTCACCAGGGATTTCTCGCTCAGCCAGGGGACAGTGTATATCTGGAAGGAGCAGAGCTTCTTCTGTGAAAAGGAAAAGAAATGGACAGTTATGGTTACAGTCCAAAAGGAAAATGCCCAGCCTGGTGAAGTCAGAATAGCAGATGGAGAATGGTGGAGGTTGGACATTCAGCTCCCACCCTACAAAACCCCATAACACTATGCAGGGCTCTGCATTACCTCCCGGTCACCATGCCCATGGCTTCAAATCCAGGAGGTTGGATCCTGCCCCCACCCCCACCCGCAGGTTGCTACATGGTCAATGTATCCCCACAGCCCTTTTGGGAGAAGCCTGTGGAAGGCCCCAGAGCCCCTGATAGACAGGACACTGCCCCCAAATTCCCTGACTTCCAGTGGGGCACACTAGGACAGGTGCAGAGGGAGGGATCCAGGGACTGTGACCAAGACTAAAACACACACACACGCACACACACACAGGCCCGTGTGCGAAGGAAGTAGGGTGTGGGGGCTGGAAGACAAAAGAAGTGCAAATTTCATGCGAAGATAAGATCCCCAAGAACCAGCCAGGCCTAGGGCAGCATCAGAGGGTTTCTGCCCCTCACAGGCCTCGAATTTCCAGTCTTTTCAGACAGCTGAGGCGGAGATTAAAGGCCTCTTTCTCCCCAGCAAACACCCCACAGCTGCTTCCTCTGTCCCACCAGCAACGGCCCCCAAAGCACATGAAGCTCCACTTTTCCAGGCAAAGTTCCCCATATAAATTCAAATTAGTAGCATACAAACACATGCACCCTTCCCCTACCCACACACTGACGCCTGCACACCCCTAGCCCGAACACTCACACGTGATGCACCCCACAGACACAGGCTCAGTCCCACCCCTCCTCCCTGCTTGGCTGCCCCTGGCCCCCATCAGGCACATACCCTCAGCAAGTCTGGCTGCTCATAGAAGGGACAGCTCTCTTTGTTGGGCTCGGACTTGGTGCATTTGGTTCGGCCTATCTCCACATCCAGAAAATAGTTTATTCCAGCCACAACCTGTACATGGGGAGAGCAGGGTTTTCTCACAACACCTGATAATTTTACATACACAGTTACCCTCCTGCTATCAGGCCCTCACACCAGCATTTATGCTGCCAAAACAGGTACCTCAGAAACTCACAGCCACCTCCTGAGGGCTGGCCCAGTGGCTATAAACAACCAACTTTGTAACTGATTCACAGAGAAGTTCCACAAGGTCTCAGGCTGACAGAGGGCAAGAAGCAGTAAGATGGAAGGTGGAAGCCAGGGACCAAAATTCTGTTAACTAGGTTTGGAGAGGGAGGCTCAGTCTGGGGAGCCAGCAGGGCTTGGGTTAATAAACCTCTCCCGCCCGGAGCCAGGGCAAGGACTAAGCCCACAGTAAGAGCTCTTGTGCTGCAACAGATTCTGGATAAGGTTCAGGAAGACGGTCATGTAATGGATACATGTAAGCTAAATTCCAGTTACATGGGTCAACCCCATAGATATTTACATTTCCTCAATGCAGCTCGGTTTATTTATTCCCTCAGTTCACACTAGGAAATGAGACACCTCTCTCCCTTTGTCTCTATGCCTCTGTCTCTCTCTCTCTGTTTCTCTCTCTCTCTCACACACACATGCACACATACATACACACATTTTAAGCTAATAAAAGGCTGGCCCTGCTGTCGTATGTTTTAACTTTTATTTATGATGGGGATATTTCTAAAGTGTGTCACACACCTGCCTGTCTTTTACATTTGAGGTTGCAGGAGAGAACGAATCCTGTCCTCATACAGGGCATCCCACAGACATGCAGATCAGAACTTGCATGGGATGAGGGCGCGGGACCAGGCTCCACACACTACCTGATGGAGTCACAGGTACATCCTGGGATCCCTCTGGTGTCAGTTTTCTACACGGACCCATGAGCTGTGATGCCAAGATAGTGTCACACTTAAGAGGAGCAGACTGGCAGGGAACCAGTGAACAGGGAGCACATGCCCTATCCAAAGGACACAGTGCCAGCCAAATGCTGCAGGAGAAGAAATGGTCTATTCTGGGCCTTCTGAAGTTTCAAGAGAAGGAGGATGAGCCCTAAATGCTGGCATGCACTACCAGGCTTTCATTGCTGTGAGGTTCTATTCTACTCTCAAATAGGCCCCAGGTCAGCTGGCCCAAATCCTCACCCTCCTTAGAGTCTGCAAAGCCCAGTGGCCCTTCCTGAGACTCCCTCCCACCCCCTTATGGACTCTGGTGACTATGCTCTTTATCTAACCAGATCTCCAGGACAGGCTAGAAGAGGCAGGGTAGTTGTGGTTCTTCCTACCCCAGTCATGACACCTCTACCTCTGGATGTTGGTGATGATGAGGCAATATTTGGGTGGGGAATGAGATGTCATATCCAAGAGGCTGCTGCCATGGATGTGACCTGTCAAAGGAATCAACACTTTGGGCCTTTCCTCCAGGATCTGAGGACAGGTTTGGATTTTTATGCCAGTTCCTCTGCTCAGGGATACATTGGGTGCCACAGGCTAGCTCATCACCCTATCTGTCTTTGCTGACAACATGGGTGCTCAGGGAACAAAGGGCCCTGCCTAATGGAGGATGATTGGTGTGGGCCCTACACTCCATTGCACAATGAGGACATAGAACGTAGGTTAGTTTAGAGGAACCTGGTGAGGGGAGGCAGGGAGGACAAACCACTTCTTCATGACCTGAATCTCATCTCAGGGAAACATCAGACCAATCCAAACTGAGCCCCAGTAGGAAAAACAATGGGCCAGACCCTTCAAAAATGTCAAGATCATAGATGGAGGGGCTGCTCCAGAGTAAAGGAAGCTGCAGGACAGAGGCTGCTGCACATGACCTGGCAATCCTGGGTATAAGGGACATCAGTGTGACAATCAGTGACATATGGATGAGGTCTGTGGATTGGAGGATTGTATCAGTGTTGATTCTGATTTCCAAAACTGTGTTGTGGTCATGTGATAAAATGCCCTTGCTTCTAGGAAATGTACACTGAGGTGTTAATTCAAAATGTTCAGAAAAACAAATGCATATATCCCACATACAACATTTGATAATCTAGGCAGGAATATAAAGGGATTTTATGAACTATTGTTGCAATTGCTCTGCAAGTCTGAAACTGTGCTCCAATAAAAGGTTAAAGGAAAAAGTGCTTAAAAAGTCATTCAGTGGTAGAGTCAGGAGGGCAGCCAAGTGTGGGGCCTGGTTTTCCTCTGCTTGTGATCATTTAATTGACAGCTCACACTGAAGTCCGTGTCCTGTGAGGCTGGGGCACAGATGTAAGGGGACTGGACAGGGGTCCTGACCCTCACACTTCTGTTCTTTGGCCAGGTTGGCACTTGAAATCACCAAAGAAGGCCATTGCTGTGACCTGGTCTGCAGCCTGGGTCCTAGGCACTCTGGTGTCCTTGTAGGGGAAGGGCTGTGGTGAACACAAAAGACTGGATACAGCCTGCTGAGAAGCACTGGAGTGTCCTCTGTCCCAGTACTCCTGCTAGGGTGTCAGAGAGCAACCCCTCCAGCCAGACACAGGGACAGACAGGGGACACGATGGCCATGCTGTGAGGCCACACCCCTCTGCTCGGGGCCCAGTCCCCACAGCTCTACCAGGGGCACTTGGGTGGTGGAGGGGACTCACCTGCTTCTGGGCACTCTTCACCTGCAGTACACGGCTGTGGTTCTCATCGTTGCTTGCCTTGTTGTACTCGCTGAGGGCAAATTTTAGTGCCTCCTGCACATCCTTGTCATTGACATCTGCATCCCATGGGGCTCCGACTTTGGAGTTTCTCTGGGAGTTCACAGCCAGGGCCAGGGCCAGGGCAGCCAGCAGGAGCAGGGGACTGTGCAGGCGCTGGGCCATAGTGTGTTGAGAGGCGGAGGAAACTCAGAAGGGAGAGATCTAGAGCCAGTGATCATCACGTCTCTGGTCACCCTGCTTTTATTCCCCCATCCCCACCCTGGGGCTGCCCACCCCTCCCAGGCTCCTCCTCTTCCACTCCCTTCCACTTCACCTTCAATCTGTCCCTGTCAGGACCTGTTGTCTGTCCTCTCCTATTTTTTTATTCCCTAGCCAACCTGTTATTAAATTGTTTTTTTTATTATTATTTTGTTCTCTACTGCTAGACTTTTAGGCTGTTACCATTTTGTGTGTATTTGTGTGTTCTTCCTTTTGTTTCAGTGGAGGTTGTCATTGTTTGCCATTGTTTGTTTTTGTAATAAGTAATCCTGTGATACACATTATTGTAGGAAATACACTTCTTTGGGCATACGTTGGATTATTTTCTTCCTAGAATTGGCATTACTCCTTCAGGCTACAAAGATATTTGGATACAGGTGGTAAAAAGAGAAAGAAATGCCTTACTCCAAACCAATAAATGGACTCTTAACTATGGAGAACAAACTGATAGTTACCAGAGGGGAGGTGGTGGGGGGATGAGGTAAATATGTGATGGGGATTAAGGAATGCACTTGTGATGTACACTGGGTGATGTATGGAAATGTTGAATCATATTGTACATCTGAAACTGATATTATACTGTATGTTAACCAAATTGAATTTAGATAAAAAATTAAAAAAAAAAAAAGATATCCCTGACTCAATCAGGTTCAAACAGTGAAGAGAATGTTCTTGGTTCACAGCAGCATTTTGTGCTTCACTTTGTTTGCAAATATCTATAAGTGCAGGTGTCCTCAGTGATGTGATGCTGGGCCTGAGACCCTGGGTGGTGTCCCCAGATAGTCGCTTCTTCTTATATACTACAGTCTTGTACCTGAATCACACCATGGCAGATCCACTTTGCACTTAGTTATCCTCCATGAAAAATGGTATCAGTTCCTGAGCTGTGCTATTCATCATTCACTGATTTAATAGATACTCACAGAACACTTGATGTCAGATACTGACTTTAGGAAGAAGGTAAAAGCTCAGTTCCTGCCCTCCAGAAGTCCTGGGTCTAATGAGGAGAAAGACATAAACAGGTACTTCAACATGACAAACTGACCCAGATTGCAGGAAAATAAGAGTCCAAGCCTCCAGATTCTGCCTGGCCTGTCTCTCCAGGGTTCTCTTCAGGTGGATTTGAAAGGGCAGTATGATCTTGATTCTTTCCTTAATTCCAAGACACGGGGAGAATTGTTTATCTCTCCTGGTCTAGATATGAAGAAATTCCAGTCTGGCCTCATCCCCAAGAACCTCGTCCAGGCCTCTCCTAAGGGGTTCACCCAGGATCAGGCCTCGTACCTCTTTTCTAGGTGTGTTCCTTCCCTCAGAGTCTTGTCCAGTCTGGTGACTTTAATACCAGCTCTGCACCCACAGTGCCACCAGATAGCTCCAGCTCAAAACTGCCACCTTAAGTCCTGTGATGTTCTGATTTATAACAGGATGTGTATTTGGTTTTAGTCCTTGATTCTGGCACAGAGGTCCTAAAACCCTGGAGATTTCCTAAGTGATGACAGCACAAAAGTGTCTCCTGTGATGTTAATTAAGTGACTTTTGGACCCACAGCAAAGGAGTCCAGGGAATTGTGATTGGAGAGTTGGAAATTTCAGTCCCACCCACCCAGACCTCCAGGGAGGGGAGGAGTTGGGAACTGAATCAGTCTCCAATTACCAAAGATTTAATCAATCATGACTATATAATAAAGTCTCCATAAAATCCCCAAATCTCAGAATTGGGTCCTAAAAGCTTCTGGGTTGATGATTGGAGATTAGTCTACTTGCAGATGCCATGGATACTCAGGGACCTTTCTCCACACCTTCCATGTACATCTCTTCCTTCTGGTCGTTCTGAGTTATACCCTTTCATAATAAGTCATTTAATGATAATGTTTCTTGAGTTTTATGCATCACTTTGGAAAATTAATCAATCCAAGGGGTGGGTCACTGGAAATTCCAATTTCTATCAGGGTAGTCAGAAGCACATGTGATAGCCTGAACATGTGACTGGCATCTGATGTATGTGTGTGTGTGTGTGTGTGTGGTGGGGGGGGTGATGTCTTTTAGGATTGAGTCCTTAACCTATTGGGTCTGATGCTATTGCCAGGCAGATTGTGTCAAAATTGAGTTAAATTATAGGACACCCAGCTGGTATTGGAGCATGACTTGGTGTTGTGGGATAAATACTTACACATCTAAATTGGATGATTAGAATCTTATTAATTGGTGCCAGGATACTACCTCTGAATCCAGCTGATGGTCTTTCTACTTACTTGGGTGACCCAATACACCCTAAGCTACCCATGCCCCAAAGTGCACTATGGATTTATCTTTCCCTCCATTGCTCAAGTGTTCTGTACTTTAATAAGGGTTGTTACTTGGTCAGCCCTCCAGGGGACCATTCCTGACATTACCGTTTAAAATTGGGACCACTACGCAATCTTCTCCACCTCTCATCCTTTCCTGGTTGGTTTGTTTATTTATTTATTTATTTATTTATTTATTTATTTATCAACTGAAACTTCTGTTTTGTTGGGTTGTTTGTTTTTCTCCCTTTCTGTCTCCCATTAAAATGTGAGCTGATTTTTTTTTTCTGTTTTGTTCACTGTAGTATCCAGTGGCTGGAACATAACTGGGGCAGGTTAGTATTGTCTGAATTAATGCATGAACTGGATTAGTGTTCTTAAGCTTGTCTTTGTTGTTGTTGAGAAAATGGTGTCAATATAGCTAATGTCTTATAGAATGAAAATTCATTTAAGTAATACAGGGAAGGAGAATCCACAAGGATGTAGAAAAAAGAGGTAAAGTTGAAAAGAGCAGGTTCCCTTCCTCTGAGCATATGTTACATTTTTTCTGCGAGTTTTGTTTTGAAGCCTCTTTCTGAGACCTGATTGTCTTCTGGCAAATGTAACTTGTAATGGCAGCTTTTTGATGTAACCATTGTCATAGTCTATGGGCATTAAATATGTACACTGGTAGTGTGAAATGGGTCAAGACACTAGTTTGAAGTCCACAGTTAGAAGCCAGTGTTTTGGCTGAATTATACCAGAGTAACTGATTTGAAAAGTGTCTAGTTAAGAGCAATGGGTGGTTGCTTGTGTCTAGGCAGCCTGGCCCTGAAGAGGATTCAGAACAAATCTCAGAGGGTCCCCAAAAGGGGGCCTGATGGCAGAGCATATGGGAGAGTCCAAGGCACCCACACACCACCCAGACTCAGCTTGGGATGTTTTCACCTGTTGCTTCCTGCTGTTGAGTCACACTTGAGGGTCACTGTTCCTGCAGTACTTGGTGAAGGAGAACCTCGTCCTAGCAATAGATCTTAGGCTTTTCTTCCTTCTCTCACTCCCTCCCTTCCCACCCCAATTCTATCTTCTCTCAATCATTGATCTCTGTCTCCTGCCTAAGTAGGCAGAATTGCCCCTTGACCCCATTCTGTGGCACAGGACCTCCCTCCTCTGTAGCCTTGGGGTCAGGACAAGGGGAACAGCACACAGCCTACCTGAGGCTGACATCCATGATAGTTGTGTCTCTGAGAGGCTGGCTCACAGTCCAGCCAGCAGTTCTCTCCCTGGTCATGAAGCAGAATCCTCTGGCTGCCATTGAAAGCCAGGCACTACCTCAGAGTTTCTAGTCACTACTCCATGGTGGGGGTCAGGCATCCATAGAGTTAATTGTCTGCAGGTGATTCTAGAACAAAGCAATGAACATCAAGGGCCATGGGCTAAAGGTCAAAGCACATGAGTCAGGGAGTTAATCCTTCCTGGGTCTGAAAATCACACCAAGGTGTCTGCAATCAAGGATGCCAGGGATCTGTGGCTGCAAAGTTTCTTTTAAGCTTATGCCAGAAGGACTTTGAGGTTTTGTTTGGGATGCTACCAAGCCCTCTGGTTGTAATGGAAATTGAACAGCAGAGGCAGGTGAACTCAGTGTCCATGGAACAGGGATGAAGCTATGGTTACAGGTCACTGGTTGGATCCAAATGCCACATAGATCTTCACTGAAGTTGCAGAACAAGTCAATCCTTCTAACCTATTACAATGCATACACTCATATCATACCATATATTTTTATTTTTACCAAAAATCAGCACTCAGTGAATTTGGGCTGCAAATCTTATGAAAATCATAACAAGTCTGGCTCCGAAGTGCAAGCTACTCAGGGACTTCTGTTTGGGGTCAGAGGGAGGGTGGGGAGTCAGGACCAGTCTCTGAAATACCAGCCTTAAGGCAAACATTGTCTCAGAATGCTGCTTGTCTTTGTTGACCAGCTGAACACTCACCAAATATTACCCATAATTTACCAGTCAGAAGTCTCATTCTGGCCCCATGGCTGTACTGACCCAATTCCTTTGGTGGGTAAGAGTCCAAGGGCTCTAATGGAAAAGTGTGGTCAAAAGATATGTGGCAGAAAGGTCATCCTGTGACTCTGTGGGTTTCTTCCTAAATTTACCACCAACACGTTTAGGAAATTTAATTCCCTCTGGCTCTGAGGCCATGAGAATGTGTCAGAAGAGGGTGATGATGCAGGGCAAGGGTGGGAATAAAGGGTAGGAGGCTCGATCTGAGGAGGCAGGGAAGTGAATGCTTTGAAGGTAAGCTCTTGTTTACAAAACATTGCACCAGATCTTCTTATATATGCTTCCTTATTTCATTTTTCAGACACTCCTAGTCTATTACCCATGTTTTGGAGATATCAAAATGGAGAGGTAAAGAAAGTCAGTACATCCCTCACACTCATTCAGTCAGAAAGGAGCTGTTAATTCTGCTCAACACCACACAGTACAAAATGTATGCATTTCATATAATATAAAAGCAATAACTGTAAATTAGTCATTTCCAATGATATGAAGACTCCAGTTAATTTAAACCTAGCTATCGTGGTTGTCTTTCAGAAATGCATTGATAAAAAGCAACTGCAACAACCAAAACCAACCTATTTCAGATAGCTTAGTGAACTTTTTGCTAACATATGCTACCAAAGCAATCAACTGTTTACGTTTGTAGCCAAACCTAATATTTTAATTTAGGTTTCTGTACTTGACATTTGGAGATTATTTGTTTACTTTTTCATGCTGTCTAGTACCTGAACCAGCTTCCTATTTGGGGTTTCCCCTTGGGTGAGTTGTAGAGGAAGTCAGGGCTCCATCTCCTGCTATGCAAGCTGAGCAAGCCACTCAGATTTTTTTCCAGGAACAAGGTGAATGCTAGTCTGCTCCCATTCCCACCATTCTTTCAGATATGTGTGACTGTCTCTATCACTCCTGTGTGTAGGTATATATCC